>NC_080175.1:58631850-58931850 GCF_950295315.1 Erinaceus europaeus
CTTTGGCTTATAGTAGTGCCGGGGATTGAACCTGGGACTTTGGAGCCTCAATCATGAGAGACTCTTTGCATAACCATTATGCTATCTACCCCTGAACAGGCCACAATTTATTTACTAGTGAGAGGGAGAGGGAGGGGGAGAGGGAAAGAGAGAAAGAGACATGTGATGATAGAAATTAAATTCAGGATCTCACACTCAGGTCAGATGCTCCACCTATCATGCCAGCCCCTTCAACCCTCCTCTTACCCCCAAACCCACATTTCTTAGCCTCAGTGTGACAGAGTGGACCCTTTTACCTTTTAAGGGAAAACCAAGTCAAATGAAACTTGTCACAGTTGCAGGCTGAAGTTTCAGCTTAACACCCTCCCCCAACCACCCACCCACCCACACCTACAGCCACATACCCTCTGCCTCCACTGGTGTAAAAGGAGTTGGTGACACTCTAGCAGTATAAGGAATTCCCAGGAATACGCACCCTCATCTGTCCATCTTCCATCCCCACCTGCCCCACCCCCAAGCTCTAAGGCCCTCAGGGAGCTAGTCAGCTGCTGGGGCCCATCTGGAGGGTAAAGTCACTCCTTTCCTCTGTACCACTTTATCCCACCCTATAGAGGCTTGTCTGCTTCTTTATTTGTTTTCTTTATTAGTATTTATTATTATTATTTTACCAGAGCAAAGCTCAGCTCTGGTTTATGGTGGTGCAGGGGATTGAACCTGGGACTTAAGAACCTCAGGCATGAGACTACCTTTGTGTAACCATTATGCTGTTTTCTCTACCCTGGTCTGCCTGCCTGCCATCCTTCCTTCCTTCCTTTCTTTTTTTCTTTACTAGTAAAAGAAATTGAGAAAGAAAGAGGGAGACAGAGAGGTTGAAACACACTTGCAGCACTGCTTTACCACTCATGAAGCTTTCCTTTTACAGGTGGGGACCCAGGGCTTAAACCCTGGTCTGGGTGCATGGTAATCTGTGCACTTAGCCAGGTGCTCTATCCCTCAGCCCCACTTGTCTTTGTTTTTAACACAAGATGACAATGAAATATAAAGGAACTAAGGCCTGCCCAGTCATGGGAGGTGGATGTTGGGGGGCATGGTGGGGGGGGTTTGTTTGGCACTAGAGTCCCTGGTAGTACACACACACACACACACACCATGTTCACCCGTTTCTGTGGGGCATGGTCTGTCCCTTCTGCTAAGGGAGTTGGAGCTCAGAAAGTCAAACTATAGGATCAAGAAATAGCTCACTTGGATAATACACTGCTTTGTTGTGTGTGTGTGTGTGTGTGTGTGTGTGTGTGTGTGAGAGAGAGAGAGAGAGAGAGTGTGTGTGTAATTGTGTGTGGGGGGAGAGGGTGGAGAAAGAGCTACACACACACACACACACACACACACACACACACACACACTCAGGTTCAAGTCCAGCTCTTGTCACATTTAAGGAAGTGTTGATCTGTGTTCTCTTTCACTCTCTCTGCCTCTCTGTCTCTTAAGGAAGTGTCCTGTGTTTCTTGAGGGCTTTGTCATTCAGACTGTCCCTTTAGGTATATGTTGGGTTACCAGAAAAGTCATGATGTGTTTTTCTACTAGAAAAACATAGAAAAATACATCACGACTTTTTTGACAACCCCATTCAATCCTCCACACCTCATGATGAGGCCACCCTTGGATTCGCAGCATCCACCGTCTCCTGGGTTGGCATGGAGCTCATTGTGCAAGCAGGAGATAAAACAAGGGGTGCAGGGGGGAGGTGGGGGGACACCTTCCTCAGCCCTAGGAGCCCTGGGAATCCTGGGTGTGTGGGGGGGGAAAGGGCAGCTCAGAGCATGGAAGCCCCATGAGGAGCCCAGATGTGGCACACCTGACATGGCACACATGTTACAGTGTGCAAAGACATGGGTTCAAGCACATATGTGCTTTCTCTCCCTCTCTGCCACTTGTGTCTCTTCAATTTCTGTCTCCACCTAAACATAAATAAATAAATATATTTAAAAAGCCGCACTCCATGCTGCTATAAACAAAGCTCCTAGATGGTTGGGTCCCACCTGCAGCTGCCTTATCAGGGCCAGACCTGGTGACGTCCCCCAGGAGAATGCTGGGGTTCAGTCCTACAGCTGCTGCACCCCCAGATAGGTGGTGACAGCCTGGGCAGCCGTGTGGAGCGAGGCAAAGGAGGGTGATGGGTTTTCAGCCAGAACAAACAAGGGAGAGGTGGCAAGATTTGAGCTGGAGTCTCACCAAGTGGCAGAATTGATTCTCCCTGGCTCCTCCCACTCCCACCTGTGTGACTTGTTGCCTGTTTTGTTTTATCTTATTGTAGCTATTCCACACCTCAGTTTTTTTCTCCTCCAGGATGAAACAAAAGCTATTGGGGTGCAGGTGGTGTCCCTCGCCCTTCTGGGTCTTCTTGGGTGAGACAAATGTTCAGGACAGCATCAGACAGCTTAGTAAAGGAGAGACCTATTTAGTGACAATTGCACAGCCGTGAATTCTGTTTGTTTATTTGCCACCAGGGTTATCTCTGGGGCTCAGTGTCTGCACAAGGGTGAAAAGACAAGAGACAGAGGGAGAAAGAGAGACACTGCAGCACCTCTCCACCATTCATGAAATTTCTTCCTCCTGCAGGCACTCCCATGGCTCAGACCCGGGTCCTTGCACATGGTAACGTGTGTGCTCTGCTGGGTAAGCCACCTGCCAGCCCCAATAGTGAATTCTAAGGAGAAAAAAAAACAAAACAGGCAGACCTGCAGCATTTACCCTGTGTTGATGGACTTTTGTGGGGTGGCTTTATAGCCTCCAATACAGGGACAATAAATGTCACTTAAGACTCTAGCTTGGTCTTAAGAGGCCCACTGTCTCCTCTTCTCTCCTCTCCCGGATCAACTAGGAATACCAAAGGAGACCACCTGGGACTGAAACAAGACAGGACTAGAACGACTACAGGAACCCACCAAATCACCGGTGAGTGCAAAGACGTCGTGGCTAGTGACAGAGAGGAGCCTAGGGAGAGACTAAGTGGCTGGTAGCAGTCCGATGCTCTATCAGTTGAGAGACCACTTCCAGTCTGTCCCACCAACAAGGGGACAGCTGAAGGGAGGAGAGGACTCCCCGGAGACTCACCAAGTGCAACTCTGAGTCTCCATTGCTACTACCCTCAGAATCTGGAGCAGCGGCAGAGAGGGGCACCTGGGGACAGAGATCTAACCAGCAAATTCAGGAGAAGACCTATACCTACGAGGCATAGCTGTGGGGCTGTGAAAGTCTCTTTGCATAACCACCGGACTATCTCTGCCACACCCTGCCTTATCTCTTAGTTAGGAGTCAGTGATTAAGTTAGAAGCCCTCAGGCTCCCATAGCCTACAGAGAAGAAAAAAAAAAAAAGAGGCTTTTAAATCACTGAGCTCCAACTCAGGGATTAAAATACTATTGAAACAACTGTCAACTTCCACCACTGTGAATCCTTTAATTACCTTACTGGATTGACACAATCCAGGAAAATAGTGATCAGTAATTTGAAAATTACTAAGAGAGGAAATTCATAACATAATATATAAAATGGGTAAACCAACAAGAAGAAATATTGGAGAAACTAACCAGGACAACAGTCCAGCTAAAAGTCCCCCAAAGGGTGAAGCACAAAATAACGAGGTCAACATCAAACATTAGCTAAGGAAATAATCACAGGAGTTAGTAAAGAGTTTGAAAGAATTGTAATCAGAAATACAAGAGCAACAAATAAGACTCTGGAAGAAAACACTAACTATCTCAAGGTTATTAGAGAGCTGAAAGCTGAAATAGCTGAGCTAAGAACACAACTAGCTGAACAAGATAAAACAGTATCAGAACAGGGAAACAAAATAGATGAACTCCAGAAAACAGAAGAGGGGAGAGAGAATAGAATCAATGAGGCTGAAACAGAATTAGCAAGATCGAGGACGAATTAGAGACAACTAAAAAAGAAGTAAGAGATCTCAAAAAGAGATTAAGAAATACTGAAAACAACAACAGAGACCTATGGGATGACTTCAAAAGAAACAATATACGCATTATTGGCTTACCAGAGGAAGAAAGAAGGGAGAAGAAGAAAGCATTCTTCAGGCCATAATAGCTGAAAACTTCTCTAGTCTAGACAACATCAAAGACATAAAGATTCAAGAAGCCCAGAGGGTCCCAAACAGAATTAACCCAGACTTAAAGACACCAAGACACATCATATTTAGAATGGAAAGGAATAAGGATAAAGAAAGGATCCTGAAGGCTGCAAGAGAAAAACAAAAGAGTCACCTACAGAGGAAAACCCATAAGATTAGCAGCAGACTTCTCCACACAAACACTATAGGCCAGAAGAGAATGGCAAGATATCTATCGAGTGCTCAATGAGAAAGGCTTTAAACCAAGAATACTATATCCTGCTAGACTGTCATTCAGACTAGATGGAGGCATCAAAACCTTCTCAGACAAGCAACAGTTGAAGGAATCAACTATCACCAAGCCTGCCCTGAAAGAAGTTCTGAAAGGTCTTCTATAAACAGTCAGACCATCATAAATAGGACATATATCAGAACACTCTAAAACTCTACAAGAATGGTGTTAAAATATCTTCAATCTTTGATATCAATAAATGTCAATGGCCTGAATTCACCGATTAAAAGACACAGAGTAGGAAGATGGATCAGAAAATACAACCCAACAATATGTTGTCTACAGGAAACCCACCTAACTCAACAAGACAAACACAGACTTAAAGTGAAAGGATGGAAAACTATCATACAAGCCAATGGCCCACACAAAAGGGCAGGAACAGCTATTCTCATATCTGACATGATAGACTTTAAAATGGATAAAGTGAAAAAAGATAGGAATGGACACTACTTAATGCTCAGAGGATCAGTCAATCAAGAGGACTTAACAATTATTAACATCTATGCACCCAATGAGAAGCCATCTAAATACATCAAACTTCTACTGAAAGAGCTACAGCATTATATTAACAGCAACACAATCATAGTAGGGGACTTCAACACCCCAATCTCTCAACTTGACAGATCATCCAGGCAGAAAATCAATAAAGATATAAGGGAGCTAAATGAAGAGATAGATAAACTAGAACTATTGGACATTTTCAGAGTCATTCATCCCAAGAAACTGGAATACACATTTTACTCAAATCCACATGGGTCATTCTCAATGATAGACCATATGTTAGGCCACAAAGACAGCATCAGCAAATTCAAGAGCATTGAAATCATCCCAAGCATCTTCTCAGACCACAGTGGAATTAAACTAACACTTAACAATCAACAACAGATTAGCAATAGTCCCAAAATGTGGAAGCTCAACAGTACACTTCTTAACAACCTCTGGGTCAAAGAGGAAATCAAGGAAGAAATCATAATGTTTCAAGACTTCAATGAAAATGAAGACACAAGCTATCAAAATTTTTGGGACACAGCTAAGGCAGTACTGAGAGGGAAGTTCATAGCTATACAAGCACACATTAGGAAACAAGAAAAAGCACAAATAAACAGCCTGATTGCACATCTTAAAGACCTAGAAGAAGAACAACAAAGGAACCCTAAAGCAACCAGAAGGACAGAAATCACTAAAGTTAGGGCAGAAATCAATAACATTGAAAATAAGAAAACCATACAAAAGATCAATGAAAGTAAATGTTGGTTCTTCGAAAGAGTTAACAAAATCGACAAACCTTTAGCCAGACTCACAAAACAAAAAAGGGAGAAGACCCAAATAAATTGGATAGTAAATGAAAGAGGAGATATCACTACAGACACCGTAGAAATTCAACATATCATGCCAGGCTACTATGAACAACTATATGCCACCAAGCTAGAAAACCTGGAAGAAATGGATGATTTCCTAGATACCTACCAACTTCCAAAACTAAGTAAAGAGGAAGTGGATAACATGAACAGGCCCATCTCAGCCAATGAAATTGAAACAGTTATCAAAAACCTCCCCAAAAATAAAAGTCCTGGACCAGATGGTTTTACAAATGAATTCTACAAAACCTTCAAAGAAGAACTAGTACCTCTACTTTTAAAAGTCTTCCAAAGATTGAAGACACTGGAATACTCCCTGCCAGCTTCTATGAAGCTAACATCACTCTGATACCCAAAACAGACAGGGACACAACCAAAAAAAGAAAACTACAGACCAATATCTCTGATGAATACAGATGCTAAAATACTGAACAAATTTCTAGTCAACCGGATACAGCAGTATATTAAAAAGATTGTTCATCATGACCAAGTGGGGTTTATCCCAGGGATGCAAGGTTGGTTTCATATACGTAAATCAATGAATGTAATCCACCACATCAACAAAAGCAAGACCAAAAACCACATGGTCATAGCAATAGATGCAGAGAAAGCCTTTGACAAAATCCAACATCACTTTATGATCAAAACACTACAAAAAATGGGAATAGATGGAAAATTCCTGAAGATAGTGGAGTCTTTATATAGCAAACCTACAGCCAACATCATACTCAATGGTGAAAAACTGGAAGCATTTCCCCTCATATCAGGTATTAGACAGGGCTGCCCACTGTCACCATTACTATTCAACATAGTGTTGGAAGTTCTTGCCATAGCAATCAGGCAGGAGCAAGGAATTAAAGGGATACAGATTGGAAGAGAAGAAGTCAAACTCTCCTTATTTGCAGATGACATGATAGTATACACAGAAAAACCTAAGGAATCCAGCAAGAAGCTTTTGGAAATCATCAGGCAATACAGTAAGGTGTCAGGCTACAAAATTAACATTCAAAAGTCAGTGGCATTCCTCTATGCAAACACTAAGCTAGAAGAAATAGAAATCCAGAAATCAATTCCTTTTACTATAACAACAAAAACAATAAAATATCTAGGAGTAAACCTAACCAAAGAAGTGAAAGACTTGTATACTGAAAATTATGAGTCACTACTCAAGGAAATTGAAAAAGACACAAAGAAGTGGAAAGATATTCCATGTTCATGGGTAGGAAGAATTAACATCATCAAAATGAATATACTACCCAGAGCCATCTACAAATTTAATGCTATCCCCATCAAGATCCCAAGCACATTTTTTAGGAGAATAGAAAAAATGCTACAAATGTTTATCTGGAACCAGAAAAGACCTAGAATTGTCAAAACAATCTTGAGAAAAAAGAACACAACCGGAGGCATCACACTCCCAGATCTCAAACTGTATTATAGGGCCGTTGTCATCAAAACTGCTTGGTACTGGAACATGAATAAACACACTGACCAGTGGAATAGAATTGAGAGCCCAGAAGTGAGCCCCCACATCTACGGACATCTAATCTTTGACAAAGGGGCTCAGACTATTACATGGGGAAAGCAGAGTCTCTTCAACAAATGGTGTTGGAAACAGTGGGTTGAAACATGCAGAAGAATGAAACTGAATCACTGTATTTCACCAAATATAAAAGTAAATTCCAAGTGGATCAAGGACTTGGATGTTAGACCGCAAGCTATCAGATACTTAGAAGAAAATATTGGCAGAACTCTTTTCCGCATAAACTTTAAAGACATCTTCAATGAAACAACTCCAATTACAAAGAAGACTAAGGCAAGTATAAACCTATGGGACTACATCAAATTAAAAAGCTTCTTCACAGCAAAAGAAACCACTACCCAAATCAAGAGACCTCTCACAGAATGGGAGAAGATCTTTACATGCCATACATCAGATAAGAGTTTAATAACCAACATATATAAAGAGCTCGCCAAACTCAACAACAAGACAACAAATAACCCCATCCAAAAATGGGTGGAGGACTTGGACAGAATATTCACCACAGAAGAGATCCAAAAGGCCGAGAAACACATGAAAAAATGCTCCAAGTCTCTGATTGTCAGAGAAATGCAAATAAAGACAACAACGAGATACTACTTCACTCCTATGAGAATGTCATTCATCAGAAAAGGTAACAGCAGCAAATGCTGGAGAGGGTGTGGGGTCAAAGGAACCCTCCTGCACTGCTGGTGGGAATGTCAATTGGTCCAACCTCTGTGGAGAACAGTCTGGAGAACTCTCTGAAGGCTAGAAATAGACCTACCCTATGATCCTGCAATTCCTCTTCTGGGGATATATCCTAAAGAAACCAACATCTCCATCCAAAAAGATCTGTGTACACATATGTTCTTGGCAGCACAATTTGTAATAGCCAAAACCTGGAAGCAACCCAGGTGTCCAACAACAGATGAGTGGCTGAGCAAGTTGTGGTATATATACACAATGGAATACTACTTAGCTATTAAAAATGGTGACTTCACCGTTTTCAGCCAATCTTGGATGGACCTTGAAAAAATCAATGTTGAGTGAAATAAGTCAGAAACAGAAGGATGAATATGGGATGATCTCACTCTCAGGTCGAAGTTCAAAAACAAGATCAGAAAGAAAACACAAGTAGAACCTGAACTGGAATTGGCGTATCGCACCAAAGTAAAAGACTCTGGAGTGGGTGGGTGGGGAGAATACAGGTCCAAGAAGGTTTCAGAGGACCTAGTGGGGGTTGTATTGTTATATGGGAAGCTGGGGAATATTATACATGTACAAACTATTGTACTTACTGTTGAATGTAAAACATTAATTCCTCAATTAAAAAAAAAAATAAGAAACTGTCCATACCCCCAGAGGGATAAAGAATAGGAAAGCTATCAAGGGAGGGGATGGGATACAGAGTTCTGGTGGTGGGAATTGTGTGGAGTTGTACCCCTCTTATCCTGTGGTCTTGTCAGTGTTTCCTTTTTATAAATAAAATTAAAAAAGAAAAGAAAAACTGAAAAAAAAAAAAGAAAGAGGCCCACTAACTTACCCACTTGAAGAAGGATGGTATGTAGTAAGGCCCCACCCATTGGGTTTCAGGCCTCTTATTAGCTAGTTTTGAAGACCAGTCAAAGGAATTCAAAGGAATTTTAAGGCAGCTTGTGTCAGCAGAACGGTTTGATAAAGGGCACAGATGGAGGGTGGAATCAGTTTAAGATGGCACTGCTGATAAGGGAAGTCTCCTCTAAGTAACACTTAAGGTCTTTTTGAAGTAGTGTTTTTTTTTTTTTTTAAGAATACAAACTAGTGGTCCAGGAGGTGGCACAGTGGATAAAGCATTGGATTCTCAACCATAAGGTCCCGAGTTCAATCCCTGGCAGCACACGTACCAGAGTGATGTATGGTTCTTTCTACTCCTATTTCTCATTAATAAATAAATAAATTTGGGGATCAGGCAGTGGTGCAGCAGGTTAAGCGCAGGTGGTACAAGTGCAAGGACCAGCAGAAGGATCCTGGTTCGAGTCCCCAGCTCCCTGCCTGCAGGGGAATCACTTCATAAGCAGTGAAGCAGGTCTGCAGATGCCTATCTTTCTCTCCCCCCTCTCTGTCTTCCCCTCCTCTCTCCATTTCTCTGTCCTATCCAACAACGACGACAACAATAATAATTACAACAATAAAGCAACAAGGGCAACGAAAGGAAATAGATAAATAAATAAATAAAAAAGAAGAAGAAGAAGAGAGAGAGAGACAGAGGTAGAGACAGGGAGAAAGACCATAGCACCAAAGCTTCCCTCAGTGCAGTGGGGACCAGGCTTGAACCTGGGTCTTGTGCATGATAAAGCAGGTGTACTATATAGGTGAGCTGTCTTGCCAGCCCTGGAAAGCTGGTCTTCCAAGCTGTGAATAGTGGTTCCTCTCAGGACTGTCCTCATTTTTCTGTTCTTTTTTTTTTTTAGATTTTTTTATTAATGTTTTACATTCAACAGTAAATACAATAGTTTGTATATAACGTTTCTCAGTTTTCCACATAACAGTACAACCCCCACTAGGTCCTCTGTCATCCTTTTTGGACCTATACTCTCCCCCCCCACCTGCCCCAGAGTCTTTTATGTTCACCATCTCCAGTTCAAGTTCTACTTGTGTTTTCTCTTCTGATCTTGTTTTTCAACTTCTGCCTGAAAGTGAGATCCCATACATTTTCCTGTTCTAGTGTATGCTGAGGTCAACTTGCTGATACAGGGATTTCTTCCTCTGACTGCTTATTTGCTGATGGTGAATTCCTGGTGCAATGACCCTGGGGCAAAAGGCAGAGGTAGCTTTTTTCAATACATTTTAAAGTGCAGCAGGAATGTAACCTAGGAATTGGGACAGTATATAAAGCCCTGGACTCTCAAGCATGAGTTCCTGAGTTTGATCCCCAGCATTGTATGTGCCAGAGTGATGCTCTTGTTCTCTCTCTCTCTCTCTCTTCTTTTCTCTCACTCCTAAATAAATAAATATTCAGGGGGGCCAGGCTGTGGCACACCCAGTAGAGCACGCACATTACTATGTTCAAGGACCCAAGTTCAAGCCCCTGGTCTCACCTGCAATGGGGAAGCTTCACGAGTGGTGAAGCAGGGCTCCAGGTGTCTCTCTTTCTCTCTTCTTCTCTATCTCTCACTTTCCTCTCAGTTTCTCTTAGCTCTATCTAAAATATAATAAAATATTTAAAATAAATACATCTTCAGTAAACAAAACGCAGCAGGAGTGTAGGCAGAGCTCTGGGCTGCAAAGTCCACAGACAGACTCTGGGGAACAGAGTTCTGTGAGGGCCTAGTGAGGGCCCACTCTCAGTTGTGACTCTAGGGGTGAAAGGGTGCTAAAAGGTGCTAAAAAAAGTGGGTAGCTGTCTGTGCCAGTGCTCGGGGCTTCCCTTCCCTTGACCTCGGGTGCAGAAACTCCCACTGATGTGGCAGCAGCCGCCTCCAGAGGGGTGCCCAGGCTTAATCATTGCATCCCAGGGCCCAACGCCCACCAAGACAGAGAATATCTCCATGTTCCAGAATGTTCTTTTGTGTCTTAACAATCTGTCTCTAGCACCTATGTTCTGGCAATGACAGTTCTGGCTTCTAGTACCTTAAGTGAACTTGGCTTGTTCTAGAACTTCTGTAAGTCAATTATTACACATACTTGTCTCCCCTGCCCCCCGCCCCCAGTCGCCTCCCAGAACACTGCTCAACTCTGGCTTATGGTGGTACCAGGGACTGAACCTGGGGCCTTTGGGACCTCTGGGGCCTCAGGCATGAAAGTCTTTGTTTAACCACTATACTGTCTCCACAGCCTTATAGAGCTGACTCTTTTTAAAAAATTTTAAAAAAATATTTATTTTTATTTACTTATTTTTCCCTTTTGTTGCCCTTGTTTTATCGTTGTAGTTACTGATGTAATTGTTGGATAGGACAGAGAGAAATGGAGAGAGGAGGGGAAGACAGAGAGGGGGAGAGTAAGAGAGACACCTGCAGATCTGCTTCACCACTTGTGAAGCGACTCCCTTGCAGTTGGGGAGCCTGGGGCTCCAACCCGGATCCTTAAGCCAGTCCTTGCACTTTGTGCCACGTGTGCTTAACCCGCTGCACTACCACCCAACCCCCACTAGAGTTGACTCTTAAGGAATGGAGTGCAGTACAGAATAAGGGGATCAAAATAAATACATCTTCAATAAATAGATAGATAAATAGGTGTTAGATAGATAGGTAGGTAGGTAGATAGATAGATTAAAAAAAATGCAGCAGGAGCATAGGAAGAGCCCTAGGCTGTAGAATCCACAGACAGACAGACAGACTCTGGGGAGCTAAATCCTGCTTCACTGATCTCTTGTGTCAGTAGAACATTGTTGGAGGTGATGTACATTTCAGTGGCTAGTTTCTCCAGCCTCATCGCTAAGATTTCACCCTTTGACCTTGCCATCATTTATGAATTCACTTTCCTCGGAGGACCATTTGTGTTGTTTATACTCTGGAATTACTACAAATAAAGCAGCTGCCAGCATTCTCATATGAGCCTTTTTATTCAGATGCAGTTTGTCTTAAGGTTTATTTAACAGTGAGTGAGAAAAAGGAAAAGATGAGTCCAGTTAGTTAAAAAGAAAAGGGGGAATTGTTGTATACTTTACATTGGGTTGTTCTAGCTCTCCCCCGCTAAGAAAATTGGATCAGTCCTGCTAATTTCATGGGCCCGCTTGGCCCCGCCCCAAGGAACCCCGAGAAGGTTCCAGAGTTGCAGAGTTCGAGAATTCCAGAGTTCCAGAGTTAGAGAGTGCTGGCGCCGTCGCGGGGGAAAGAGGCAGCAGAGTTCTGTTTGGTGATTAGTTTGATTTAGTTTATGAATCGTTCCTGAATAAAGAAATACAGCTTCCCTGCCCAGCCGTTGTCTCTGCGTCTCTGTTACCCGCCCTTGAAGCTAGCCTGGCCAGCTGGAGCCTCTGAATTTTAACAACAAATGGCGCCCACATGGACCTGACCTGCGCATCTCTCAGATAAGTGAAGACAATTTGGCTACCTATGTACTATGGCCTTCTCTTCTGCTTGTGAAGAGATCTCCAAAGGCCTCTGCTCTTTCTTCACGAGACTGTTTTGCTGTTTCTGGAACATTTATCTCTGCACCACTCTGTGGTTTCCACTCTCTCGGGCGAACTCAGAACAGCCAGCGGGAATAGCCAGCGGGCGGGAGGCGAGGCGCAGAGCTGCTGTTTCCACCTGGTTAAACAGCCAGCCAGCCGGCTGCACCCAGACAACCCTGCACACCGCGCCCGCAGCCCCGCAGCCCGCAGGAGGCCGACGCCACCACACAGGAGCCCGATGCCACCACACAGGAGCCCGATGCCAACACGCTGGAGCCCGATGCCAACACGCAGGAGCCTGATGCCACCATGTAGGAGCCCAATGCCAGCACGCAGGCCAGTCCACAGGAGCCAGCTCTCCACCACGTGGCACAGGGCACTGGACGCGTGATCCCTCCACACTGATCGGCCACTGCGAACAGGGCAGCAGACATGGCAGGGCCATGGGGCAGGGCCGCAGTGGCCTATCATGGCCGCCACCCCTGGGCACCTAGGCTCACGCCTTTTACAAGGCTGGCCTGCCCGCCCTCATGCTATGAATTCTGGAATGATCCCGGACCTCCCAGACCCCCGGGCTCCCTGCCGAAACTGGGCACACGAGATCTCCAGCTGCCGGTCTGGTCTGAAGGCAGACAAGCTGGAGTATGCAGAGATTTGTACAGAGATCGCAACCTGCAATTCCTAGAAGTGAAGCTGCCCAAGAGACCACTGCTGGACAATGCACCCCCCCCCCAACAACTAAGACAGTACATATCTAAATTCGTGTTTAAAATGACATGTCTTCGTAACAAAGGTTTCTCTCCTTGTGCATTAATGACCATGTTTATGTGTATGTTTAAAGTTTGGTAAACAGTAACTTTAAGGCTAAATTCTTACTAGTAAAAGTTAAATTAAAAAGGTTTTCAATGTAATTCTCATAAAGATAAAATTAACTTACATTTAAAGTCTGAGGTAAAAATTAGTTAACAATCAATATATTTTAACTAAGTTGGTCTAAACAAAAGGTTAAATAGACTTGTTGATATGTAAAACTCTCGATTACCTTCTCTATTAGAAATGGTAGATCGCACAATGGCTATGCTAATTATTCTCATGCCTGAGGTTTCCTTTCCTGCGCACACCTAGGGTGTGTCTCCATCTTGAATGGGTGTAACAAAAGGTTAAAAAGACATTGTTGATATGTTAAAGTCTCAAATTCCTTCTCTATTAGAAACGTTAGATTGTGCTATGGTTATGCTAACAAGTTTTGTTTCATAGTAAGTAAATTGCAGCAAGCTGCCTTTGAGACTCTAGGCTGTTTCCCACCCCCATGCAAATGCCTGTCAAGGCAAGTATGCCCCCCAGAGGCAAGAAATGTTTTTTTTAAACTGATAAAGTTTTGCCCACAGAGACAAAACATAGCCCCCTCAGGCCTTCCCTTGGCAGCACACTGGTTCTTGTTACTTGCTTACATGTTTCTCCATGTTTGTGCCAGTTTCTTTTTAAAAAAATGCCTGTACGATATAGGTTTCTGTTCACCCCACACCCTTGATACTGTAGTCATTAGTTAAAAAAGAAAAGGGGGAATTGTTGGGTTGTTCTAGCTCTCCCCCTGCCAAGAAAATTGGATCAGTCCTGCTAATTTCGCGGGCCCGCTTGGCCCCACCCCAAGGAACCCCGAGAGGGTTCCAGAGTTGCAGAGCTCGAGAGTTGGAGAGTTGCAGAGTTAGAGAGTGCTTGGTGCCGCTGCGGGGTAAGAGGCAGCAGAGTTCTGTTTGGTGATTAGTTTGTCTTAGTTTATGAATCATTGTTCCTGAATAAAGAAATACAGCTTCCCTGCCCAGCTGTTGTCTCCGCGTCTCTGTTACCCGCCCGTGAAGCTAGCCCGGCCAGCTGGAGCCGAATTTTAACAACAGCTAGTTTCTCCAGCCTCATCGCTAAGATTTCACCCTTTGACCTTGCCATCATTTATGAATTCACTTTCCTCGGAGGACCATTTGTGTTGTTTATACTCTGGAATTACTACAAATAAAGCAGCTGCCAGCATTCTCATATGAGCCTTTTTATTCAGATGCAGTTTGTCTTAAGGTTTATTTATTTAACAGTGAGTGAGAAAAAGGAAAAGATGAGTCCAGTTTTATATTTAAAACAATGGGGGGGGCAGGCAGTAGCGCAGCAGGTTAAGCACACGTGGCGGGAAGCGAAAGGACCGGTGTAAGGTTCGAGCCCTGGATCCCCACCTGTAGGGGAGTCAAAGCAGGTTTGCAGGTGTGTGTCTCTCCACCTCTCTGTCTTCTCATCCTCTCTCCATTTCTCTCTGTCCTATCCAACAATGACGACAACAACAACAACAACAATAATAACTACAACAATAATAAAAACAAGGACAAAAAAGGGGGAAATAAAAAAAATAAAAATTATATTTTTATTGATTTTACAATATTGGGTCATCATATTCTAGGGGTATAGTGTCACACAGATGTGCATATAATTCACCACATTTGCTACCAAGTTCCAGTGCCGTATACGAGACCTCTCTGCCCCCCCACCCACAACCCTCTGATAACCACTGAGTTTTCAGTCTGAGCCAGTTTTCTCTTTCCTCCTTTTTTTCTCTCTCTCTTTCTCTTTTTTAAAATAGGTATTTAAACAAAAAAATTATTACCTTTATTTATTGGATAGAGACAGCCAGAAATTAAGAGGGAAGGGGGTGATAGAGAGGGAGAAACACAGAGAGACACCCACAACACTGCTTCACCATTCACAAAGCTTTCCCCCTGCAGCTGGGGACCACTTGAATCCAGGTCCTCATGTACTGTAATATTGCTCAGCCAGTTGTGCCACCACTGGCCTCTTCTTTCTCTCTTTCTTTTGCAAATCTGTTTGTTCCATTTCTTTCTTTTTTCTTGCCCTCTGGGTTATTGCTGGGGCTCAGTGCCTGCACTACTAATCCACTGCTCCTGGAGGCTATTTTTCTCATTTTGCTGCCCTTGTTGTTACCCTTGTTGTTGTTATTGTTGTCATTGCTGTTGTTGTTGTTGGATAAGACAGAGAGAAATGGAAAGAAGAGGAGAAGACAGAGAGGGGGAGAGAAAGACAGACACCTGCAGACCAGCTTCACTGCCTGTGAAGCAACTCCCCTGCAGGTGGGGAGCTGGGGGCTCGAACCGGGATCCTTAAGCTGGTCCTTGCACTTTGCTTAACCCACTCCGTTACCGTCCAACCCCCTGTTCCATTTCTTTATATTCCACATCTGAACAAAACTATTTGGTAGTTGTCTTTCACTTTCTTGTTCCACTGAGTATAATCACCTCCACTCCCTTCAATTTTTCCTGAAAGACTGTATCATCTTTTTTAAATGGCCGAGTAGTACTCCATGGAGTACAGATCCCATAACTTCTTTATGTAGTCATCTGTTGATGGGCATTTAGGTTGTTTCTGCTCCTTGGCTACTGTAAACAGTGTTGCAGTGAACATAGGAGTGCAAATTCTTGTTTTCTCATCCTTCTAGTAAGTGGCTAAAAGTGGTATTTGGGGACCATAGAGTATTTTCATTTTTTCTTTTTTAAAGAATCACCATACCATCTCCATAAGGAGCTTCACCAGTTTTCATTTCCATCACTGCTAAAACCAGAGTCCTTTTTCCTCCCATCCAAGTACTAACCAGGCCCGACCCTGCTTAGCTTCCGAGATGAGATGAGATTGAGATCAAGCATGTTCAGGGTGGTATGGCCGTAGTCTCTTTTTCTCTACTTCCTCACTGGTATTTGCTTCTTCTTTTCTCACTGGTGTGAGGCTCTGTCACATTGTGGTTTTTATCAGTAATTTGAATTTCCCTAATAATAAGTGACATTGAGAATTTTTTCATGTGTCTATGGGTCATCATTTTGGCTTTTTTTTTTTTTTTTTTTTAAGTTTATTAATTAGAGTGGATCCAGGGGTGGGTGGGAGCAATAGCATAATGGTTATGCAAAGAGACTCTTTTGTCTGTGCTTGCAAGGTCTCAGGTTCAGTCCCCTTCACCACCATAAGACTGAGCTGAGCAATGCTCTGTTTAAAAAGGGGGCGGGGGGAGAGAGAGAACCAGAACATCGATGGCCCTAGTACATTTGAAGCTTTATTCTCTGTGGCACCTTCCAGGCTGCAACTATCATTATATCTTTTTTTTGAGGAATGCCAATTCAGATTTTAACCCTATCCTTTTTCCTTCCCTTCCCCTTCCCCTTCCCCTTCCTCCTTTCCTTTCCTTTCCTTTCCTTTCCTTTCCTTTCCTTTCCTTTCCTTTCCTTTCCTTTCCTTTCCTTTCCTTTCCTTTCCTTTCCTTTCCTTTCCTTTCCTTTCCTTTCCTTTCCTTTCCTTTCCTTTCTTATTGAATTGGTTGTTGTTTTGTTAGTGAGTTGTATGTTTTTTTTTTATGTATTTTGATATCAACTACTTCTCATGTGATGTCTAAGTATCTTCTCCCAATTGCCAGGTACCTTTTAAAAGCTTTTGTGGAAGTTTCTTTTGATATGTAGAAGATTTATCAATTTGCTGTAGTCCTGTTATTCTTGCTCTCTTTTTTTTTGTGATTGGATTTAATCTACTAATGTATCTCTGTGTTCTGTGTTCCTGGAGTGTTTCAGTTCTGTTTTCTCTTATGTACTTTGTGATTTGGGGTCTAATATACAAGGATTTATTCCATCTTGAGTTATAAATGGTGATTTAGTTTAGCTTTCCCAACACCATTGGCTGAAGAAATTATCCTTTCCTACTGTACGACCTTGGCTGTTTAGTTATAAACTAGATGCCCATATATGTGTAGGTTTATTTCTGGAACCTGTTCTATTTCACTGATCTGAGTGCTTGTTACTATTGTTTCAATTTCTATTGCTTTGTTAAAGCCTGGGAGCATGATACCTCTTTTTTGCTTGTTTGTGTTTGTTTTCTTTTAGAATTACACTGTTTATTGTGTGTATTTCCATACAAATTGTAGAATTGTCTATTTCCTTAAATATTGCCATTGAAATAAGGATTACATTGAATCTATTAATTTTTTTAGGTGAGATGTCCATTAACTATGTTTATTCTGCCATTCCATGAAGATGGGATAGCTGGCCTATCATTTTCTGTGTGTTCTGTTCCTTTTAACAATGTCTTACAGTTTTCATTATAAGGGTCTTTTACCTCCACAGTATTTTATCTTTTTTGAGTGCAACTGTAAATGAGGGTGTTCCCTGGTTTGCTTTTCCTATGGATTCATTGTTTATGTACAGAAATGTAACTGACACATTATTGTATATTGAGTTTGAATGCTCCCACTTTACTAATTTACTGACTTTTTGGTATTAATAAATTTGGTATTAGAGTTTTCTGTGTCCCTTACCATGTCACCTGCAAATGGTAGTTTTAACTTCTCTTTCCAATCTTGACTTCCTTTTCTTTCTTTCTTTCCTTTTCATCCCATAGGACAGAGAGAAATTGAGACTGGAGGGGGAGATAAAGAGGGAGAGAGACACCTGCAAACCTGCTTCATTGCTCATGAAGTGTCCTCACTGCAGGTGGGGATCGGGGACTTGAACCTGGGTCCTTG
Source organism: Erinaceus europaeus (assembly GCF_950295315.1). Lineage (NCBI taxonomy): Eukaryota > Metazoa > Chordata > Mammalia > Eulipotyphla > Erinaceidae > Erinaceus > Erinaceus europaeus. The sequence continues at coordinate 58,649,791 of NC_080175.1, forward strand.
AGCAGATCCTTGCAGTTAGTACTATGTGTGCTTAACTGGGTGTGCTACTTCCTGGCCCCCTTGACTTTCTTTTCTTGCCTGACTGCTCTGGCTAGGACTTTCAGAAATATGTGGATTATTGTGGTGAGACTGGACGTTCCTTTATTTTGTTCTAGATCTTAGGGCCAAAGTTTCTGGGTTTTGATCACTGAACATGATCCTAGCTGTGGGCTTGTGGCATGTGGCCTTTATTATGTTGATGAATATTCTATCTATTCCAACTAAGAAAGGGTTCCTTTTCTCATAAATCAGTGTTGAATCCAGCATCTACTAATAGGAACACATTATTTTTTAAAAAAATATTTATTTTCCCTTTTTTTGTTGCCCTTTTTTTTATTGTTGCTGTAGTTATTATTATTGTTGTTGATGTCCTCATTGTTAGATAGGACGGAGAGAAATGGAGAGAGGAGGGGAAGACAGAGAGGGGGGAGAGACACCTGCAGACCTACTTCACCGCCTGTGAAGCGACTCCCCTGCAGGTGGGGAGCTGGGGGCCTGAACCAGGATCCTTACGCTGGTCCTTGTGCTTTGGGCCACGTGTGCTTAATCCGCTGCGCTACCGCCTGACTCCCTTGATTTTATTATTCTTTTTGTTGATGTGGTGTGATACTATTTGATATTTTGCCTGCTTATTTCTAGATGCCTTCCCATGTAGATGATTTTCTACGCTAATTCACTATCTCTTCTTCTCAAGTGGCTCCATCCTTTTGTCTTGTAGTTCTTGATGAGGGTTGCATCCAGTGTAGTACATCTAAAAGTTTTTTAACACTGTTAATCTTGACTCATCACTGTGAAATGATATGGCTTCTCTCCATGTTCCTCCTATTCCTGTTGTTTATGTTTGACTTGGTGTCATTGTTGATCATTTTGCTCAGGGCTTCATGTCTCCTTATTTCTTCTTTTTTGCTTTTTTTTTTTTTCTTTTTCTTGTAGGGCTCTTTTCAATAATCTTGTAAGCTAGGTCTGATGGTGGCCACCTCCATCAACTTTTGTATGTCTCAAGGGCCTTTATTTCTCCATCAAGTTTAATGATAATATGTATGGTGTTTGTGACTTACATTTTTTATCTTTCAGTACTTTCTTTTTAAAAATATTTATTAATTATTGGATAGAGACAGAGAGACACCTACAGCCCTGCTTCACCACTCATGAAGCTTTCCCCCTGTAGGTGGAGACCAGGGGCTTGAACCTTATCTCTTAGTATTTTCAATATAGGGGCCAGAGGGTGGCACACCTGGCTAAGCGTATACACATTATTGTGTGCAAGGACCTAGGTTTAAGCCCCCGGTCTCCACCTGTAACTGGGAGGTTTCGGGAGGTGAAGAAATGTTGCAGGTGTTTATCTTTTCCTTCCCTCTCAACTCCTCTTTATCTCTATCTATTAAATAAATAAATAAATAAATAAATAAATATATTTTCAATATGACCGTCCTGTCTCTCAGCCTGTGGGTCGTCTGATTGGGAACCTGTCATTTCACAGTTACTACCTTGAAGGCCAGGCAGCATTTATTTACTTTCTCCCTCATGCCGTTGTTAGCTTTTCTCTATAAATGGAATCCTAGGGGCCTGTCCAGTGGTTCATCTGTTTAAGTGTACACATTACAGTGTGCAAGGACCTGGGTTCAAGCCCCTGGTCCTGGGGGAAAGCTTCATGAGTGATGAAGCAGGGCTGCAGGACTCTCTCTCTCTAGTTCTCATTCTCCCCTCTCAATTGCTGTCTGTCTCTATCCAATAATAATAAATAAAAATTAAACAGAATATTAGCATGAGCATTTCTGTATCTGACTGTTCACTTGACCAATTTGTGAGGTGCGACTCTGTCGTACCCTGTGGCAGGTTAGTTTCTTTGTATTGCTGAATTGTTTTTCAGTTTTAGCCATGCACCATCTCTTTGTTTCCTTGTTCATCAGTCGTTGGACACTTGAACTGTTGACACACTGGGATTACCGTGAGTATTGTTGTTGTGAATATGAATATACTTTTAAGGTTTTATCCTGGATCTATATTTTTCTCTTGGGTAGGTTCTTTGGAATGTAATTATTGAACCACATGGCAGTTTTGTGTTTAATTCTTTAAAGAAATTGTTAAGTTGTTTTCCAAAGGTGATATAGCACAGAACCCCACCAGTAATATCTGAGAGTTTCTACCTTCCCACATACATTCTTGCTAGCTTGAACTTGGTAGTTTATTTGTTTTGATTATATATCCATTCTTTGGGGTGTGTTTTGGCATCTCAGTATAGTTTTAAATTTTATATTTATTATTTATTAAAATTACTTTATTTTATTTATTTTTGCCTCCAGGGTTATTGCTGGGGCTCCGTGCTTGCACTACGAATCCACTGCTCCTGGAGGCTATTTTTTTCCCTTTTGTTGTCCTTGTTGTTTATTGTTGTTGTTATTGTTGTTGTTGTTGTTATTGCTCTCTTTGTTGTTGGATAGGACAGAGAGAAATGGAGAGAGGAGGGGAAGACAGAGAGGGGGAGAGAAAGACACCTGCAGACCTGCTTCACTGCTTGTGAAGCAATTCCCCTGCAGGTGGGAAGCTGGGGCCTCCAACCGGGATCCTTTATGCATGTCCTTGCACTTAGTGCCACGTGTGCTTAACCCGCTGCACTACCGCCCAACCCCCATCAGTGTAGTTTTAATGAACATTTCCCTGAAAGTGAGGTTAAGCACCTTTCTATGTGTTTATGTGTCATTCATTTTTAGTGGGCTAGCGAGATAGCTCACTTGGGAGATCACCTGCTTTGCCCTGAACACAATCCAGGCTCGAGTCCTTACTACAAAACACTGTAGGAGAACTATAGCACTGGGAAGCTTCAGTGCTATGTTCTCTCTCTCTCTCTCTCTCTCTCTCTCTCACTCTCTCCCACCTCCCAAAAAGCCCTCAGCAGTGAAACCCTGGAAATCACACACACACATACTTTTTGGTGAAATGTCTAATTTACTTACTTTTCACTATTCAAATTCAAGTATTCAAAGGTTTTGTTTGCTTGTTTGTTTGTTTTTAAATACCAGAGGCAAATCCTTCAGACAGAGGACTTGCAAATATGTTTTTTGTTTTTCCTTTATTCTCTTCATGTGGTTGTGTTTCTCTCTCTACTGTGTTTCTTTCTCTACTGTGTTTCTCTCTCTACCTGTTGGTTATTTTCTACTCAAGATAGTCTAGTGCTACTCAGGTTTAACACTTAATTATTCACAGAACATATGTTCAGAACCATGACTTTGGTTTGAATCAGATCACCACACATGACAAAAACACTTTGGTAACTGACAGACACCATATGTATAGATAGAATCATCTGACCTGAGGGGCCTGCCTACTCTAAATATCTTCTCTTAATCTCTGAAACTTCCTTTCCTTGCCTCATATTTAAAAGAAATCAACCTGAAGAGATTTACATGTTATTTTTTAAATATTTATTTATTTCATAGGATAGAGATAAATTCAGAGGGGAAAGGGAGATAGAGAGGGAGAGAGAAAGAGAGATAACTGCTTCACCACATGTGAAGCATCTCTTGTGCAGGTGGGGACCAGGGGCTTGAATCCAGGTACTAGAGCATTGTAACATGTGCTCTCTACCAGGTGCGTCATTGCCTGGCCCCTTGCATGTTATTTTTTCTGGATCCTGAGTGGATAGAACAAGCAGACAAGGATATGCTAGAAGAGCCAACTGAAGCAGGCCTAGGAGCCTGCAGTCAGACTTGCTAGATTACTGGACTGGCTGGCCAGGAAGTTTCCCAGATAATGTGAGCTGTGAAATGCCTCTCCTACAGACAGCTAGCTGAGCCATTCAGTTTCTAGGCAGTGACAAACAGCTGTGGTTTCAGGAACCATCAGCACTTAAACCCTTCCTTTAACTGAAGATATGTTTTTAAAAAATCTGTCTATATGTATTTGGGTTTTACTTCTTTAAAAATTTTTTAATATTTATTATTTATTTATTTTCCCTTTTGTTGCTCTTCTTTTTTTATTGTTGTTGTAGTTATTATTGTCATTGTCAATGATGTCGTCATTGTTGGAAAGGACAGAGAGATATGGAGAGAGGAGGGGAAGACAGAGGGGGGAGAGAAGATAGACACCTGCAGACCTGCTTCACCGCCTGTGAAGCAACTCTCCTGCAGGTGGGGAGCCAGGGGCTTGAACCGGAATCCTTACTCCGGTCCTTGTGTTTTGTGCCACCTGTGCTTAACCTGCTGTGCTACCACCCAATTCTCTGGGTTTTACTTTATCTCTATTTCTTTTAGAGATGGAGGAGGGGGGAGGGAGAAAGGGGGGAGAAAGAGAGAGAGAGAGAGAGAGAAAACATCAAAGCTTCCTCCTATATGTTGGAGCCCAGACTTTAACCCTTGCACATGACAAAGTAGCACACTATCCAAGGGAACTATTTTGCAGGCCCTGACATATTTCTTAAAATGGTGGTAGCAAAGACTAAATGACTAGTAGAAGACTAGTACAGGATATGGAACTCCTTTCTCCATAGTTCTAAACATTATGCTTTATGGATTATCTGTTTCTACCAAAATGGACCAGAAATTACTTTATTTATAGAATTGGAAGCAAATAAAAAGGCCAGTGGCCTGGGAGATGATGCAGTGAGTCAAGTGTTGGACTCTCAAGTATGAGGTCCTGAGTTTGATCTCTGTCATTGTATGTACCAGGGTGATGTTCTGGTTTTCTCTTCCTATCTCTCTCTCCTCTTTGTTGTGTTAATAAATAAATTTAAAAAAAAAGAGGAGGAGACATAAATGTAGTCACGTTGTGAGGGAAAAGCATATGAATATATTCATCACTAGACTATTAATTTACAAGCAAGCACAGGGCATTGGGTAAAAAATTAATGATAATTATATAGACAACTGAATCATATCCGTGTAACCTAATTTTTTTCAGGAAGGTTGTAAGGATCTGGAGGAAGCAGGGCACATACTGTGGCTTTTCTTATGCTGTTGAATTTAATTATGAATAATATAATCATCAATGATCCTGGGAGACACAGCTTAGCTTAGATGATACCACAGTTAATGGTGGAATGTCTGTACACAGAGGCCTGATCACCGAGTGGCTGTTATGGGATAGCTCCTACCGTTAAGCTTGCTGAGGTCAGTCTGGCAGCCAGTTCTGTATAATCATGTTTAATCCCTCACTAGTGGATATGTACACCACATTGTGTTTATATATTAAATATATATGTGTGTATATTAAGTAGACAGACTTTGTATGCCATTATTACTGGAAACAGAAGGCCAAATAACCTGGCTGCATCGGGTCCTTACATATGAGATCAAGTTGGGCTGGGGAGATAGTATAATGGTTCTGCAAAAAGACTTTCATAGCTGAGGCACCAAAGATCCCAGGTTCAGTCCTCAGCACCACCGAAAACTCACTTGCAATGTTTGTGACCCAGGTTCAAGCCCAGCCCCCACTGCATTGAAGCAAGCTTTGGCGCTATGATGTCTCTATTTCTCTTTTGCAGAGCCCTGAAGCTGGCTCCCCAGCCGATGTCTCTATTTCTCCCTCTCCCTCCACATCTATCTATCTATCTATCTATCTATCTATCTATCTATCTATCTATCATCTATCTATCCATCTTAACAATAACAACAAAAAGTGAAATGGGAGCTAATTCTTTTTGAAAAGCAGGTAGTTCAGATTGGGAGTGATAGGCTTTATGCCTATTCCTGGAAGAAAGAAAAAAACAACAAAAAAAGCCTGGGGCCTGTGAATCACAAAGTCATTAACCACCAAAGCAGCTACTGCATGTTTATGCCAAGCACCTCAGTTCACAAGCCAGTGTGCTGGGTACAATGCTTCTCTGAGATTCAGGGATGTAGCACTCATGAGGCCAGGCCTTGAACCTTACCATAAGGTCCCAGGAAATCTGAATCTGGAAAATACCAGAGGTAGCCAGGCATTATTTCTCTTATGAGAGAGAGAAGAGGAAAAACGAAAGCCACTTGGAAGTAGTAACAGGTGTAAGGGTGACAGTCTGGTGGAATCACTCTAGAGATGAACTGAGTGAGTACACAAGGCTTAAGTCGGCTTTTGGCAAGTGGGAAATAGGGCAGACACCTCCTTAACTGGGTGAGCCAACTTCATACAACCTGTGCTGTGATCCACTGACAAAACGGGCTTACAGCCTGCAGAGTGCTCTTGCAAACAGTTGTGTCATATGTGGCTTGGGCGGTGGCACGGTGGATAAAAGTGTTGGATTTTCAAGCATGAGGTACTGAGTTCCATCCCTGTCATTACAAGTGCCAGCCTTATGTTCTGGTTCGCTCTCTTACTCGTACTCTCATTCAGAAAGACATAAAAACACCCTCCCCCCCCCCTTTTTTAAATCCTGTGAGAGTTCCTAAGAAAGAGAAGCCAAGCCCCTACTCCAGCACCAGGGAACAGAGAGCCTCAGGCATGCAAGTCTTGCACTCTGCCAGCTGAGCTATCTTATCTCCCAGGCGATTTTTTTTTTCATGGGAGAGAGCAAGACTAAGGAGAGAGACACCTGAGCACCACTCCACTTTTTTTTTTAATGGAGGTTATTTGGTTTTTATCTTTGTTTTAGGACTAATTCAGGGCTTCACATGTACAAGGTGATAACAGAGATCAGATTCAGGACTTGAGAGCCCAACATTTCATCCAGTACACCATCTCCTGGGCTGCTCTCTTTCTTGTATGACTTAAATAGATAAATAAAGATTTCAAAATTGGACCCTTCTAGGTGCTTTACATTTCCATAAAAACTGGAGATCAGCTTACCAACATCTACCAAGAAAAAGCTGACAAGTCCTCTAATCCATCATCTGGGTCTTTCCTTCTTTCTGTGTGAAATTCCCAGAGTATTGTGTCGTTTGTGCTTTGTCAGGTAGATTATTAAATGATTTATATGTGTATGTATTTTGATGCTGTTGTGTTTTTATTTCCCCTTTTAGTTATTCATATTAGAAACAGAGCTTGTTAAAGTCACTCTTGCATTTGGTGTATTGCACCAAAGTGAATGACTTTGGGATAGGAGAAAGGTTTAGGTCCTGGAACATGATGACAGAGGAGGGCTTAGAGAGGGTTGAATTGTTATGTGGAAAACTGAGAAATGTTACACATGTATAAACTACTGTATTTTACTGTTGACTGTAAGCCATTAATCCCCCCCAAGAAAGAAAAAAGACCAAAAAAAAGTCACCATTGCTCAGTCCACTTGTCACTCTCATTGTGAATTCTAAGGGCACAATCACGCCACACATGGGTAAGCATTACGGTATTTCTTCCTTCTCAAGTAACCTGCCTTGTATTTCTGGTTCATGATTCAGGGTGCTGGCTGGCCTCCCACTGACTTTAGGGGAAAAAGAGGTCAGTGTTTTGTCAGTCAGTGTGAGATTAGATGTAGGTTTTCTCATAGATGCTTTTCTCATAGATTTGGTTGGAAAACCCCATCTATTGTTGGAGAGTTTTTATCATGCTGCATGGTGTTAAAAGATCTTTCTTCATTTGTTCCAGTGGTGATAAGATTTCTCCCATCCCGTCCACTAATATGAATTCCATTGACTTTATACTTCAACCCAGCGCTGAATCTTGTAATGTGTTAGGGTGTCTTATTCCTTTTATACATTGACGGATTCAAGTGTGGGAGGAAATCCAGGATGGATTCCTCAGCAAACCAAGCCTTCACTGGCCACAGGCTTGTATAGCCCATGGCCTAATTATTCTGCATGGCCAGCCAAGAGCTGTCACTCCTTGGGGCTGGGTGGTGGCGCACCTGGTTGAGCACATGTGGTACAATGTTCAAGGACCTGGGTTCAAGCCCCCCCAGTCTCTACCTGCAGGGGGAAAGCTTTGCTGGTGGTGAAGCAGTGTTGCAGGTGTCTTTCTATCTCTATTATTATTATTATTATTTCTTCCTTTTTTTATTATTATTTTATTTATTTCCCAGAGAGAAATGGAGAGAGGAGGGGAAGACAGAGAGCAGGAGAGAAAGACACCTGCAGACCTGCTTCACTGCTTGTGAAGTGACTCCCCTGCATGTGGGGAGCTGGGGGCTCGAACCAGGATCCTTGTGCTTTGTGCCACCTGCGATTAACCTGCTGCACTACTGCCTGACTCCCTCTCTCTGTCTCAATTTCTGGCTGCCTATATCCAGTAAATAAGTATATATTAAAAAATAATTGTAAAAAGCTGTCACTCTTCAAATGCAGATAGGTAGGTATCAGTAGAGCCAACACACGAAAGTACTTGGCCACCACCAGTTGGTGCCTGGTGTGAATGAGGGGAAGTTGCATAATTGGCTGGCCATGGCATCCATCATATCTGTTGAGACCCCCCGAAGTTTGCTAAGGAGAAAAAACCTGAATGTTACTGAGAGGAGATTTCTCTTATCAGTGGTGCTAACTTATGCTAATTCCACCCTCTGTTTCTTCCATTTATCAAATTGCTCTGCATATGAACTGTCTCAAAATTCCTTTGATTGGGGCTGGCAGTTTTGAGCTCCCTCTTCACCTGCTGGGGAAGTTGATTCACAAGCAGTGAAACTGGTCCTGTAGGTGTCTCTCTTTTTCTCTCCCTTTCTATCTCCCCCTTCCCTTTCAATTTCTTTCTGTCTTATCAAGTAAAAATAAAAAGGAAAAAAAAAAGTGGCCACTGGAAGCAGTGGATTCGTAGTGCATTGAGGTCCATTGACAACCCAGTGGCAATAAAAAAAAAAATTCCTTTGCTCGATCTTGATAACTAAGGACAGGGACTCAAGGGTGGCATCTCACTATTTACCATCCTTATTCAGGGAAGTTGTTGGTGTAAGCCATGCTGGGCCTCCTAAAACCAAAGTAAGAGTCTATTTACTGCTTTTGTGTCAGAGATTACAAGTAAACCCATTAGAGTGACTACTATTTTGTGGAGGACTTTTGCTGCTCTGTTCTTGAAAGCTATTGCTTTACAAATTAGATTTGGAGCTTTGGTGATGACACACCCTAAAGAGCAAATGGGCTGTCATGCACAAGGACCCAGGTTCAAGCCCCCAGTCTCCACCTGTAAGGGACATTGGTGCTGGGTGTGGTGAGTTATATGCACACATCCAAGTCGGTTCGATTCTGTTTCTCCTATCTAATGCCACTCAAGCCAAGTATCCAAATATATATATATATGTGTGTGTGTGTATTTTTTTTTAATGGGCCAGATAAGGCCACAAATGGCGAAAGGATTGTTTTCACAGAACCAGTACTTTTTCCCTGACCCCATCTCCACTGGGTGTTGAGCTGTCAGAACACACTGTGGGCTATTTTGTTTAAAGCATGCCATGCCTGTGTGCTTCCATCCCAGTGACTGTTGTGCAGTAAAGGAAGTATACCAGGAAAGGGGAAATGAAAGAAGAGAGAAAAGTGGGGGCTGGGTGGTGGCACAGCTGGTTAGGCACACATTTTACAATGCACAGGGACCTTGGTTTGAGCCCCCTTGTCCCCACCTGCAGAGGGAAACCTTTGCAAGTGGGGAAGCAGGGCTGCAGGTCTATCTATCTCCCCTATCCCTCTTGATTTCTGGCTCTCTCTATTCAATACATAAACAAAGATAATTATATATGAGAACAATAGTATGCAGAGGTCAGGATGTGGTAGGACCTGCCATCCTGTGTTTTCCCCTCTGGGGGAGCAGGTGTGTGCTGTTGGGCATGAGCTCCCTGCTGTGGGCACATAGTCTTTCACTGCCCAGCAGACCCGGATCCCACCCACCTCACTGAGAGGTCCAATGTGACGGGTGGCGAAGGAAGTCGTGGTGCATAGATCTGACGGAATACCGTACAGCTGTAAGAAAGGATGAAATCATCTCCTGTGACACATCTTGGGTGGAACTTGAAGGCATTACTTATTTTCTTTTCTTTGATAGGACAGAGAGAAATTGAAAGGGGGAGGAGAGAGAGAATGAGAAAAAAAATAGACATCTGCAGCACTGCTTCCTTGCTTGTGAAGCTTCTTCCCCTGCAAATGGGAACCAGGGGCTTGAACCTAGGTCCTTGTGAATGGCAGCATGTGTGCTTAACTGAGTGCACCACTGGTCCAACCTCACTCAACTCTTTACTTATTTTGCTAAACATAATCACTTCCAGTTCCATCCATTTTATCCTGAACCACACAATGCCATCTCCCCCCATCCCCCTTAATTGTAGAATAGTATTCCATGGAGTATATGTCCCATAACTTTATCCATGCATCTTTAATTTTAATTATCTTTATTTATTTATTATATAGAGAAAGCCAGAAATTGATAGGGTAGGGAGTTACAGAGAGGGAGAGTGACAGAGAGACACCTGTAGCCCTGCTTCACCACTCATGAAACTTTCCCCCTGCAGGTGGTGGTCGGAAGCTTGAACCTGGGTCCTTGTGCACTGTAGCATGTGTGCTTAACCAGGTGTGCCACCACCTGCCCTTCCAGTCATCTTTTGATGAACATTTAGGCTGCTTCCACTCTTTGGCTATTGTATATAATGTAGCTGTGAACATAGGGGTGCACATGTCCTTTTGAATTAGTGTTTACATGTCCTTTGGATAAATGCCTAGGAGAGGTATACAGTTCTCCTATGTTTATTTGTTTGAAGTCTCTCCATACTGTTTTCCATAGGGGTTGCACCGGTTTGCATTCCCATAAAGAGTGTCACAGAGTTTGTTTTTCTCCAAGTCCTCACCATTACTTGACTGTTTCCTGTTTTGTTTTTCTCTGTTTTGTTGTTCTGTTTTGTTATTCTCAAAAGTGTGAGGTGAAATCTCATTATGGTTTTTAATTTGTATTTCTATAAAATGTGTAGGGGAACATGTCTTCATAAGTTTGTGGGCTATCATGTCTTCTCTGGAGAAGTATCATTTGCCACTTTTTTTTTTAAATTTATGTATAAAATGGAAACACTGACAAGACCATAGGATAAGAGGGGCACATTTTCCACCACTAGAACTCTGCATCCCATCCCCTCCCCTGATAGCTTTCTTCATCCCTCTGGGAGTATGGACCCAGGGTCATTATGGGCTGCAGGAGGTGGAAGGTCTGGCTTCTGTAATTGCTTCCCCGCTGAACATGGGCATTGGCAGCTTGATCCATACTCCCAGCCTGCCTCACTCTTTCCCTAGTGGGGCAGGGCTCTGGGGGAAGTGGGGCTTCAGGACACATTGGTGGAGTCGTCTCCCCAGGGAGGTCCAGATAGTAGCATCATGGTAGCATCTGGAATCTGGTGGCTGAAAAAAGAGTTAACATATAAAATCATATATATTGTTGACTAATCATGAACCTAAAGGCTGGAATATTGCAGATGAAGATTTGGGGTCTTCATTTTGGAAATAGCTAGTAGGTCTATTTTAGGTATATTCTAAAGGGCCCATGACTTTACTAGTTTTTGCCCGAGCCTGACATCTGATAATGCAGTTAGACCCAAGTTATTGTCTGGGGAGATGATGTCATGGCTGGAAGAAAGGGCTAGAAAGCTGGAACAGGGAAGAGAGTAGCTCCCAAATATGGGGAAAGTGTGTAAATATTGCTGACTTTAAACTCCATCGATTTGATTTGGGCCCATATTCAGCTTAGGAGCCTATGTAACCTCTGCATCCCTGTAGGTCTGAACTCACATTCTGTGGTCATAAGTAGGAACATTCTAAGGTGCACCAATTTCAGGACCCATCTTCCTCAGGTGTAGCGTAGAGTATGTTATCTAACCTCCCTTCAGAAGATAGAACATTCCCTACCATTGTTGATCCGTATCGAGGGCAAGATCCTATAGGGACACTCAGAGAAGTCCATTATGTTGTTCCTGATGGAGATGACCAGTGATAATGGAGAGAGGGATCTATTCAAGGTCTAGGCTCATTGTGTTTGTGTGGGAATCCCAGGATTCCCTGACTAGGGCCCCAGCTGATGGGATGGCCTGATAGTGACTATAGAGTCATTATATAAAGTATGCCAGTCTCTTGCCCTTATTCAGCCTTTGCAGTCCTTACTTTAATAAGGTTACCTTTGGAGTGACTGAGGGAAGTTTAAGTAGAAAGTTTAAGTAGGTCTAAGTAGAAACTATTTTATTAGGTACTTTAGGTGTCTTTTTAGGTCTTTCTACTTGCTTCATTTATTGACTCACTGCAAACTATTGTGCACTTTTGCTTTAAGGTATATATTTTGCCCTAACATGGATACATGTGTATATTTGCCCTATCTCATGGGACCTGGTCTATATCTAAGTTTTGAGGCTTTGTTAGGAAGTGAAACACCCAAAATGGAATTAAGGAGTCCTATGATAAAGGAAAGCTCTCACCCGAGTAATGATGCAGTTAACATTCCACGCCTGACGTCTCTGGACACATTCTGAAGTGAAGCATGCCGAGGTGGTACTCATTGCATGAACAGATTGGGATCAGAAGATCCAGTATCAGTTGGTATGAATTGAGAGAGGCATGTAGGAAAGTGAGCCCCACCCTAGAGGTTTTAGGACTGGGGGAAATTTGGGCTCTATAGAGGGAGTGGGAGGTTCCTGCTGTCTTTGGGGTTAAGAAGGCAATAGATAGTTATTGCTATAACCAAATTATTTGGCAGTTGAGTTGACTTTGAAAATCCCATTGTTAGGATTTGACCATAATTTGTCCTTTGATAGCATATATATATATATATGATAAAGTAATGCCACTGGCTGCTTCAGTTCTCCCGGACTAAGCTTTTAGGAGAGTCAACATTTCAGAGACTCAGCCTATGGTCTGTGGATTAAAAATTTCAATCAATTTCCCCCCTCATATTAATTAAATAGTTATTTATATGACTACAAGTCAATAGGAATGTGCATAAACACCATTCCCACCAAAAGACTGTCCCAACCCATCCCCCCCCCCCCCCATGATGCTGAGCATTCACCCTCACCCTTCACCCAGAGATTTTTACTTTGGCCCTACTGCAAACTCAGTCACATCCTGCTTTGACTTACCCTTTCTGTTCTTCTTTCTCAACTTCTGTTTATGAGTGGGAGAATCCCATACTTGTTTTTATGTCTTTCTGACTTAGATCACTTAACATAATTCCTTCTAGTGCCATCCAAGATGGTCCAGAGAAGGTGAGTTCATTGTTCTTAATAGCTGCCACTTTTCATTTGGATTGCTTTTTATTGTTAAACTCAGTGATTCTTTTTTTTTTTTTTTTGCCTCCAGGGTTATTGCTGGGGCTCAGTGCTTGTACTAATCCACTGTTTCCTGGAGACCATTTTCCCCATTTTTGTTGCCCTTGTTCTTACTGCTGCTGTTGTTGGATAGGACAGAGAGAAATGGAGAGAGAAGTGGAAGACAGAGGCAGAGAGAAAGATAGACACCTGCAAACCTGCTTCACTGCTTGTGAAGCAATCCCCCTGCAGCAGGTGGGGAGCCAGGGGCTTTGTTGGGTCTGGTTATCCAAGGATGACACCAAGAGACGAGAGTGATGCAAAAGCACAGAGTCATAAATTGCTAGGCAGGCTAGGGTTGAGACCGTGCACAGACACAGACACAGCTGCTCCAGGTGCTCGACCCGAACCCTAGCACTTATGGGGTATGTATTAGGTAAGCTTAGCATGACAAGTTTAGCCTTGTGGTTATCTTCTTTACACACCTGGGGGGAATTATGAGGAACTGTTTAATGGTCTCTATCTCTCCAGAGATGTCTTTCTTTAATGCTTAGCTTATCTTTGTTCCTGTTGACTTATGGTCATGGGTTCAATTTCCAGTAATCGTCCTGAATTCCGAGACTTACTTTCTCGAAACTGAGGCCTATCTTATTTCTGCAGTTTACGGAGTCACTGCAGTCTGCATCCTTCAGCTTGAACTGGGATCCTTGCACTGGTCCTTGCGTTTTGTGCCACTGTGCAATACACTGGCCCCGAGCGATTCCTTTATATGTTTGTCAGACTTGTCCTATGAATATACCTTTTCCTATTAGCTAGGTTGCCATTTTTGTGTGTCCGGTACTTTTAGCATACAAAAGCTCTTTAATTTGTTGTGGTCCCATTTGTAAATTCCTGTTTCCTTATCAGTGGAGTTGAATTTTGTATTATGTGAGCTTAACCCCATGAACCACCTCCCCAGCCGCCTGGAGTTAAATTTTTTTTAAAAATGTATTTTTTCATTCATTCATTCATTCATTCATTCATTCATTGGATAGAGACAGAGAGAAATTGAGAATGGAGGAGGAGATAGAGAAGATGAAACACCTGCAGTCCTGCTTCACCACTTGTGAAGCTTTCCTCGTGAAGGTGGGGACCAGGGGCTTGAACTTGGGTCCTTGGGCACTGTAATGTGTGTGCTTAACCAGGTGTGTCACCGCCTGGCTACTGGAGTTGAATTTCTAAATACACCTCTGATATTAAGGTAACTCCTATATTGTCTTCTATACACTTTATAGTTTTAGCTTGAAATGATATCTTTAGTCCATTTTGAGTTGATTTTTATTTATGATTTTAAGTTATGGTCTAGTTTCTTCTTCTCCTCCTCCACCTCCTCCTCCTCCTCCTCCTCCTTCTTTTTCTTTTTTATGTGGCTATCCAGTGTTCCCAACATCAACACCATTTACTGAAGATGCTTTCCTCCTTTCCCCATTGTCTGGTTCTAACCCTTTTGTCATATACTAGATATCCATTCATGTGTGGGTTTACATCTATTCTGTTCTACTGACCTGAGTGCTTGTTTCTGGTCATGTAGCACACGCATTATAACACACATGTTCCTATATACAAGGACCTGGATTCAAGCCCCTAGTCCCCACCTACAGGGGGAAGGCTTTGCGAATGGTGAAGCCGTGCCACAAGTGTCTCTCTCCCTCTCCATCTCCCATTCCTTCTTGATTTCTGGCTATCTTTATCCATATTTATTCTTTTCCTTCAGAATTACTTTAATTATTTGTGATCTCTTGTGGTTCTGTTGGGGGAGGGAAGAGGCTAACTGGGGCCTTGTGGTGGCACACCTGGTTAAATGCACATGTTACCATGTGCAAAGACCTGGGTTCAAACCCCCCAACCCCCACCTACAGTGGGGGTGCTTTACTAGTGGCTAAGCAGGTTTGCAGTTGTCTCTTTCTTGTTGTTAAAATTTCGGGATGGCTCCAGCTAGCTTCACGGCGGGTAACAGAGACGCGGAGACAACGGCTGGGCAGGGCAGCTGTATTTCTTTATTCAGGAACAACGATTCACAAACTAAGACAAACTAATCACCAAACAGAACTCGGCTGTCTCTTTGCGGCGGCGCAAGCACTCTTTCTTTTTCTCTCGAACTCAGGAACCCTCTCCCTTACTCTCGAACTCAGAAACTCTCGCACTCTCGCACTCTCGAACTCCGGAACTCAGGAACTCTGTCACTGGGGAACTCAGGAACTCTCGGACTCCGGAACCCTCTCCCAGGGTCCCTTGGGGCGGGGCCAAGCAGGCCCGCGAAATTAACAGGACTCATCCAATTCTCTTGGAGGGGGAGGGCTAGAACAAGCCAATGTAAAGCATATGACAATTCCCCCTTTTCTTTTTAACTAAATGACTATAGTATCAAGGGTGTGGGGTGAACAGAAACATATATAACCAAAACCAGCATGTTGCCAAGGGAAGGCCTGAGGGGGCCATATCTGAAAAAAAAAAACATTTCTTGCCTCTGGGGGGCTACTTGCCTCGACGGGCATTTGCATGGGGGCGGGGAACGGCCTAGGGTCCCAAAGGCAGCTGGCTGCAACTTACTTACTATGAAACAAAACTTGTTATTAGCATATCTACTGCACGATCTAACATTTCTAATAGAGAAGGAATTTGAGACTTTTACATATCAACAACGTCTTTTAACCTTTTGTTACACCCATTCAAGATGGAGACACACCCTAGGTGTGGGCCGGAGAGGAAACCTCAGGCATGAGAATAATTAGCATAGCCATTGTGCGATCTACCATTTCTAATAGAGAAGGTAGTGTTTTACATATCAACAAGTCTATTTAACCTTTTGTTTAGACCAACTTAGTTGAAATATATTGATTGTTAACTAATTTTTACCTCAGACTTTAAATGTAAGTTAATTTTTATCTTTATGAGAATTACGTTGAAAACCCTTTTCATTTATCTTTGACTAGTAAGAATTTAGCCTTAAAGCTACTGTTTACCAAACTTTAAACATAAACATAGTCATTAATACACGAGGAGAGAAACCTTTGTTACGAAGACATGTCATTTTAAACACGAATTTAAATCTATATTGTCTTAGTTGTTGGGGGGGGGGGTTCACCATCCGGAGGTGGCTTCCCGCGCAGCTCCACTTCTAGGAATTGCAGGTTGCGATCAGCCGTCCGAAATTTTAACAACACTTTCTCCATCTCTATCCTTTCTCCTCTCTCAATTTCTCTTTGTTCTTTTTTTTATTATTATTTATTTCCTTTTGTTGGTCTTGTTGTTTTATTGTTATAGTTATTATTGTTGTCGTCATTGCTGGATAGGACAGAGAGAAATGGAGAGAGGAGGGAAAGACAGAGAGTGGGAGAGAAAGATTGACATCTGCAGACCTGCTTCACTGCTTGTGAAGCAACTCCCCTGCAGGTGGGGAGCTGGGGGCTCAAACCGGGATCCTTAATGCCGGTCCTTATGCTTTGCGCCACCTGCACTTAACCCCCTGACTCCCAATTTCTCTTTGTTCTATCCAATTAAAAAATAGAATTTAAGAAATGAAAAGAAAAAAAAAAGTTGTTGGGAGCAGTGGATTCCTAGTTCTGGAACTGAGACCCAGAGATGGTGGTGAAAATAAAGTAAAATGAAATAAATAATAATAATAATGAATCTTTTATTTTATTTATAAAAAGGAAACACTGACAAAACCATAGGATAAGAGGGGTACAACTCCATACAATTCCCACCACCAGAATTCCATATCCCATCCTCTCCCCTTATAGCTTTCCTATTCTTTAGCCCTCTGGGAGTTATGGACCCAAGATCATTGTGGGATGCAGAAGGTGGAAGGTCTGGCTTCTGTAATTGCTTCCCCACTGAACATGGGCATTGATAGGTTGATCCATACTTCCTCCCTCTCTCTTTCCCTAGTGGGGCAGGGTTCTGGGGAATCGGATCTCCAGGACACATTCGTGGGGTTGTCTGTCCAGGGAAGTCTGGTTGCATCATGCTAGCATCTGGAACCTGGTGGCTGAAAAGAGAGTTAACATACAAATCCAAACAAGTTGTTGACTAATAATGAACCTAAAGGCTGGAATAGTGCAGATGAAGAATTGGGGGGGCGTGTCTCCGTTTTGTAGATAGTAGGCAGATTTTAGTTATATTCCAAAAGGCCTGTGGTTATACTGGTGTTTTTTTCTCTGAGCCTGAAATCTGATATGCAGGTGGATCCAAGTTATTGTTGGGGATATGATGTCATGGCTGGAAAAAGGACCAGAAAGCTGGATCAGGGAAGAGAGTAGCTCCCAAATATGGGAAGGTTGTATAAATATTGTTGACTATAAACCCCATCGATTTGATTTGGTCTGGGGCCCATATTCAGTTTAGGAGCGTATGTGACCTCTGCATCCCTGTAGATCTGAGCTCACATTCTGTGGTCATGAGTAGGGATGTTCTAAGCTGCCCCAATATCGACCCATCTTCCTCAGGCGTAGCATAGAGTATGTTGTTCATCCTCCCTTCGAAGGATGGAACATTCTCTACTGCTGTTGATCCAAGTTGAGGGAATAATAAATCTTTAAAAAAATATCTCTGTGGGTGGGGGTATAGCATAATGGTTATGCAAAGAGACTTTCATGCCTGAGGCTCTCAAGTCCCAGGTTCAATCCCCCACTCCACCATAAGCCAGAGCTGAGCAGTGCTCTGGTAAAAAAAAAAAAAAATCTCTGAAAACTCCACAAATAACTGGTCACTGTGGATGTTCAAAGAAGAGAAACTGAGTTGAATCATACATTCCCCAAACTAGGAGCATAACTTTTTAGCTATACTACTATAAACCTTTTTCCTTTCTCTTCTTTTAAAAAATATTTATTTTATTTGTTCCCTTTTGTTGCCCTTATTGTTTGATTGTTGTAGTTATTATTGTTGTCATTGCTGTTGGATAGGACAGAGAGAAATGGAGAGAGGAGGGGAAGACCAAGATGGGGAGAGAAGATAGACACCTGCAGACCTGCTTCACCACTTGTGAAGCGACTCCCCTGCAGGTGGGGAGCCAGGGCTCAAACCAGGATCCTTATGCCGGCTCTGTGCTTTGTGCCACCTGCACTTAACCCGCTGCGCTATAGCCTGACTCCATCTGTTTCTTTCTTTCTTTCTTTCTTTCTTTCTTTCTTTCTTTCTTTCTTTCTTTCTCCCTTTCTTTCTTTCTTTCTTTCTTTCTTCTTTTCTTTCTTTCTTTCTTTCTTTCTTTCTTTCTTTCTTTCTTTCTTCTTTCCTTTCTTTCTAGCACTCAGCTCTGGTTTATGGTGGTGTAGGGGGATTGAATCTGGGACTTTGGAACCTCAGGCATGAAAGTCTTTTTGCATAACCATTATACTGTCCCCCCAATTTACTTAGTTTTTTTCTCCCAGTCACTCATATACACACGATTTTCCTCAAAACTATAAAAAAATTTTGAAGTTTTTGTGAAAACAGTAATTTTTCACTTAAGAAAATCTAAATCTTAGTTAACATGCAACAAGTGCAATTGACCCAGAAAACTGATAATTTTGAGATTGACTAAAATGTGTGTGTGTGTGTGTGTGTGTGAGAGAGAGAGAGAGAGAGAGAAAATTGTAGCATAAGTAAGATGTCTATAACAAGCCACCATCTCTTTACAGCGTCTTCCGTATCTCAGGGTCTTAGGTGAGCTTGCCATCTTATTACCTGTTTTCCTGACGCTGGAAAGAATATGAACAGTGAAGAATATGAACTAGAGTGATTTCCCACCAAAATTCACAGCTTCTCTCTGAGCAGCAGTCTAGAGCCAATTAAATCTCCACGAATAAACTGATCAGTCGACTATGAATGGTGATCATTTTTGCTTTCTTTCCCACAGAGCTTGTTCTTATGCCCATTTGAGGACAAAATATCATGTGAGGAGCCAGAAGTAAGATAATTCAAGGTGGTGAGCCAGAAATAAAATGGAAATATCATCTGCTAAGAAAGAACTGCTGGGGAAAGGAGAGTAAGTCTGATGTATACTACTACTACTAATAATAATAATGAGGAGGAGGAGAAAGGAAAGCAAAATGTAAAGGAGAAAAAGGAGGGGGAAGAGGAAGGGCAGGGGTGATAACATAATGGTTACAGAAACAGACTCCTGTGCCTGAGGCTCTGAGGTCCTGAATTCAGTCACCTGCACCACCACCAGCCAGAGCTGAGCAGTGCTCTGGTAGAAACAAAGCACGACCTCCGATAAATCTCAGATCACAGACAGAGCTTCCTTCAATACATTCTCACGCCTGGAAGCCCGCATGTTGTAGCTCAAGTGTCTACACATGCATACAAGCTTATATATGTAAGCACAGCTGTGAAAATCATTCAGTATCTATTGTCATAATTGAATGTATAAGACTAACAATACATGTTCTTTTGAAAACTTTTCTTTTTTTAAATATTATGTATTTATTCATTATTGCATAGAAACAGAGAAATTGAGAGGAGAGAGAGAAGTGGAGGGCATTGTGGCTAAACCCCTAACAGGATTATTTGCGGAGGCAGACCAAAGTGCTGCCACCTGGTGGGAGTGAGGGGGAGTGCTGATCAGTAATTGAGAATCTTGGTGAAGAGAACAGAACTGACAACAGAACTGAGAGCCCTGGCCAAAGATTTCTTCCTTTTTTTTTTTTCCCCTTTCTTCTTAGTGATTCAACATTGATTTACAATTTTTAAAAATATTTATTTATTCCCTTTTGTTTCCATTGTTGTTTTATTGTTGTAGTTATTATTGTTGTTATTTGATGTCGTCTTTGTTGGATAGGACAGAGAGAAATGGAGAAGAGGGGAAGACAGAGAGGGGGAGAGAAAGATAGGTCTGTGAAGCGACTTCCCTACAGGTGGGGAGCCGGGGGCTCGAACTGGGATCCTTACGCGGGTCCTTGAGCTTTGCACCAGGTGCGCTGAACCCACTGTGCTACCGTGCGACTCCCTGATTTACAAATTTCTAAGATAACAGGTATAATTCTACATGTTTCCCACCACCGGAGTTCTGTGTTCCTCACTCCCTTTGTGGAAACTTCAGTGGTTCTCCCAAGGTCACTCACTCATAAGGGCTGATTCCACTACCTCCTAGACATTCTTTATCACCTACTTTTAGGCAGATTGTTTTTCACCATCTTGATTTAATACTTCCCTGCTTCCTTTTTTCCTGAAAATTTTTGGGCTGATGGAAAAGTCATCATAGTGTTTTTTTGTTTTTCTGTGCAAAAATGCATCATGACTTTTTCAACAACCCAATACTTACAAGCATGATTCTGCCCTATTAGTAAGTCATTATGTATCTTTGCAGGTTTCTCTGAGCATTATAGTGCCTTAAAATTAATGTGAAATGCACCCCAGGACATGGGACAGTAGATAAAGAATTAAGCTCTCAAGCCTGAGGTCCTGAGCTCAGTTCCTGGCAGCTCATGTGCTAGAGTGAAGCTCTGGTTTTCCTCTCCTCTCCTTCTTTCACTCTCATTAATTAATAAACAAACCTTTGAAAATATATGACACAGTGCCACATGCTTTTATAACTTGTATCATTTAACACATTGTGAAAAATCTATAATAACATTTGAGTTAATTTTATTATTATTTTATTGAGAGAGATACAGAGGGAAAGATAGTTACACCGGAGCCCTGCTCAACTCTGGTTTATGGTGGTGCAGGGGACTGAACCTGGGACCTCAGAGTCTCAGGCATGAAAGTTTTTTTTTAAATGTATTTTCCTTTTTGTTGCCCTTGTTGTCTTTTTATTGTAGTCATTCTTGTTGTTACTGATGTCGTCGTTGGATAGGACAGAAAGAAATGGAGAGAAGAGGGGAAGACAGAGACAGGGAGAGAAAGACACCTGCAGGCCTGCTTCACCGCCTGTGAAGTGACTCCCCTGCAGGTGGAGAACCAGGGGCTTCAACCGGAATCCTTACACAGGTCCTTGAGCTTTGCGCCACATGCGCTTAACCCGCTGTGCTACTGCCCAACTCCCAGGCATCAAAGTCTTTTGTAGAACCATTATGCTGTCTCTCCAGCCCCCAATGACATTTTTTAACGTGTAACAAATTTGCAAGTTTAATTTGTGACAAGTATAGAGAAGGGTAGAATAACCAAGTTTTCCTCATATCCTGAGAAACATGTTCTGCCGTTTGTATATATTGCAAAATGGTCACCACAGTATTTTACCCACAAGCTAGCTAGTTACTTCCCATCCCCCACAGAGAGTTTTTTTCCCTAGTGATGGAAGAAACCATTTCCTGTTGTTGTTGCTGGGTAGGTATGTTGCATTTCCAGTTCTTTTGTTATTTATAAATACTCTGGTTGAACATCCTTGAGGAAATAACTCAATAGTGGATATTTTTGAGGATTAATTTCTACCTCTCCCATGTTCTTAAAAATAAATCTTAATCTTTCTTTTCCCAACATTCCCATAATTTTCAGATGAACCCTAAATCAAGCTGCAGAGAAAGACTCAATCTGAATGAAAGCTTTGATAACTGCTAAGTTAAAGAACCCCATAAGCATGAGCTCTAGGTTTCTCGGACAACAAATAAGCAAACAAACATGGGGAAGTGAAGGACTGTCTTAGGACCACAGGGTAACGGGGTTAACAATTCTCAGTGTGGCATTACTGCCAGGCTGCTGTTTTAAGCCTACATTTTTGGGTCTAGTGCAATAAGATGTTTTATCTCTTTTTATAAGGCAGTGAAATCTGTGCTTTTATAGAAATTAGTAGGAGGAGGGTGGTAGCACAACGGGTTAAGCGCACAAGGCCCAAAGTGCAAGGACCAGCATAAGGATCCCATTTGAGTCCCTGGCTTCTCACCTGCGGTGGTGGGGGGTGAGGGTGGGGGTGGGGTGGGTATGTCTTCTCTTCACCAATGGTGAAGCAGATCTGCAGTTTTCTTTCCCTCCCCCTCTCTGTCTCACCCTCCTCTCTCGATTTCTCTATGCCCTATCCAGCAACAACAACAACAGCAATGGCCACAATAACATTAATAACAACAACAAGGGCAACAAAATGGGAAAAATGGCCTCCAGAAGCAGTGGATTAATAGTGCAGGCACATAGCCCCAGTAATAACCCTGGAGGCAAAAAAAAAAACCCCAATTACAGTTAGTAATTTAGGGGCCAGGAGGTGGTGCACCTAGTTAGGCATACATTATAGTGTGCAAGGACCCAGGTTCAAGCCCCTGCGCCCCACCTGCAAGGGGAAAGCTTCACAAGTGATGAAGTAGAGCTGGAGGTGCTTGTCTCTTTCTCACTCTCTATCTTCTCCCTTCTCAATTTCTCTGTCTGTATCCAATAATAAATAATTAAATAAATAAATAAAATTAGGAACTTATGTGGAAAATAATAAGGTTAAATTGGAGGTTTTTTTTTTTTTGAGAATAGAGGTGCTTATATTGTAAAGTTTTAAAATATCTTGAGGCTGGGCAACATTACAGTGCACAAGGACCTGGGTTCAAGCCCCAGATTCCCACCTGCAGGGGGAAAGCTTCATGAACTGTAAAGCAGGGCTGCAGGTGTCTCTCTTTCTCCATCTCCCCCTTCTCTATCAATATGTCAAAAAAAAAAGTTACCTTTAAGCTGACGTCTGTCCCCCTCCCCCTTTTTCTTGGCAGGGTTGGAAAATAAGGTGAAGCGTAATTCTCTATCTTCACATTTTCTGAAATTTGGCTAAACAGTATGACTGCCCTTTCTCCAGAGAAGTGCTCTTTCAAGTACCACTTCCATCAAACAAGCCAGCCCCTTGATGGAAATTGTCTGCTCATCTTGATTCTGCTTGGGAAAATACTATTAAATGTCCTCACGCTAGGAATGAGAAGAAAAAACACCTGCCACACTTTTATGGGGTATTTTTGCATTTCACTAGTAGCCATGGATCTTTTGCTCTTGGTGAACATTTGCATCCTATCCTGTTTCAGGGACTTTGTCCTGTTGGGCGTGAGGTTCACTAGATACCACATCTGCCTCTTCACTCAGATTATTTCTTGTACTTACAGTTTTCTGCATTATCCAGTTTTCGTTATTGCTTGCATAGATTATCACCTGAATTTCTCTGCACCCACCACGCTTTCGTTTAAGTATCGGAAAATATTTTATATCTCTGCTGCCCTTTTAATTTGGGTTTTGGTTCTTGCTTATGTGTTGGGGGACCCAGTTGCCTACCAAAACCTGAAGATCCAGAATGTTAATTCTGATCAATGTCCTTTCCACATGAGCATCCAGAGCTACTGGCTGTCATTTTCCATGGTGACACTTTTATCTCTGGCTTTTGTAACCTCTTGGTCGGAAGTTACTGCCTTGGTGCAGGCTATTAGGATAACTTCTTACAGGAATGAGACCATCCTGTATTTTCCCTTTTCATCCCACTCTGTTTGTAATCTGAACTCCAAGAAAACACTCATGCCCAAGTTGCTGGTCTGTTTTCTTGGTACCTGGTTACCATTTGTACTCCTCCAAGTGGTTATTCTTGTACTCAAAGTACAGATTCCAGCATATATTGCGATGAATATTCCATGGTTGTACTTTGTCAATAGTTTTCTCATCGCTACTATTTATTGGGTTAATTGTCACAGACTTAGTTTAAGAGTTATTGTGTCACCCGTTGATCCGTTTATTAACTGGAAATGCTGTTTCATCCCACTCACAGTTGAGAATCTTGAGCAAAATGAAAAGCCTATATCAATAATAACTTATTAATATTTGTCATGTTAGAAGGTATAATGATGGTACGAGTCATCAGATTACAAATAGCAACAATGACTTGGTGGGACATACAATATAAGGAATGGAGCTTTCCAGACCTCTCAACTTTCGTAGCTTTTCAGAATGTCTTTTCAAAGCTGTTTATTTTTCAACAAAACTATTTTAAAAAAATTTCTACCTAGGACCAGAAAATAGTTCAATTGGTAGGCTGTGTGCCTTGTTACACACAAAGCCCCAAGTTCACATGGGAGGACCACAGTGCCAGAACTATAGAATCATTCCATCTCTGTCTATCTGAAAGATAACAAAAAAAAAAATGGAAGGCACCAGGAACAGGGAAATCACACATGCATTGAGACACCAGTGTTGCCAAGGGAAAAGAAAAAAATTATTTTGTACCTTTCAAGGAAACTCCATGTCACCAACTTTACTTGGTTAATGCAGAAATGAAGTGAGTCAGCATTTGGCTTACTCTTACTTGTGTTATCAAAAAACAAAGCTTTACTGGATGCAAATTGTTATGTAAATCTGAAATCTGCTGCTAACTTTGAGATGTGAACTTAAATAAACACTTTTATTTAAATTCAGGGAAAGCAATTGTCTTCTTACTATGATTTGCATTTTTTAATATCAGGGGAATTATTTACATTTGGCTAGCTTTAAAAAAAAAGCCTTTGGAGATTGGGTAGAGGTGCATCCTGTTAAATGCAGATAGTACCCACCATGAGCAAAGAACCAGATTTGAGCCCCCAGTTCCTACCTGCATCAGGGAGGCTTCATGAGTGAAGCCGTTCTACAGGTGTCTATCTTTCTCCCTTCAGGGTCTTCCTCCCATTTTAACGTCTCTCTGTCCTATCCAATAAAATAGAAAAAAAAAACAAACGCATGCCTCTGTTCTTTTTTAATTATTTTATTTATTTTCACTTTTGTTACCCTTGTTGTTGTAGTTATTAATGTCGTCATTGTTAGATAGGACAGAGAGAAATGGAGAGAGGAGGGGAAGACAGGGGGGAAAGAAAGATAAGACACCTGCAGACCTGCTTCACCACCTGTGAAGCGACTCCCCTGCAGGTGGGGAGCTGGGTGCTCGAACTGGGTTACTTACGCTGGTGCTTGTGTTTCGCGCCACAGGTGCTTAACCCGCTGCACTACTGCCAGACTCCCAAATGCCTCTGTTCTTAATGCAAACGTTCCTGAAGAAAACTGCTTAACAGCATGGGGGGGGGGGGCGCTGGGGAGACAGCGACATGGTTTGCAAAATACTTGCAAGTCTAAGGCACTAAGTTCCTAGGTTCAGCCCCGAGCACCACCATCAGCCAGAGCTGAGCATTGCCTCAAAAAAAGAAAAAACAGCATTGGGACTGGTGATGAGATTCTTCCCAGACGTTCTAGATTCTACTGCAGCCTTAACTCACAGGACACACCACTGTACGTCACGACCTGATCACACCACTTGTATTGCACTGTCAGGTTTTTTTTTTTTTAATTAATTAATTAATTTATTCCCTTTTGTTGCCCTTGTTGTTTTTATTGTTGTAGTTATTATTGTTGTTGTCGTTGTTGGATAGGACAGAGAGAAATGGAGAGAGGAGGGGAAGGCAGAGAGGAGGAGAGAAAGACACCTGCAGACCTGCTTCACCGCCTGTGAAGCGACTCCCCTGCAGGTGGGGAGCCGGGGTTCGAACCGGGATCCTTATGCCGGTCCTTGTGCTTTGCGCCACCTGCGCTTAACCCGCTGCGCTACAGCCCGACTCCCTGAGTCAGGTTTCTTATCACTCAGTGCTGGACCTTGTTTTTCTCTTATTTTTTTTTAAAGGCATGATTTTTATTTTTTATTTATCCCCTTTTGTTGCCCTTGTTGTTTTATTGTTGTAGTTGCTGTTGTTGATATCATCGTTGTTGGATAGGATAGACAGAAATGGAGAGAGGAGGGGAAGACAGAGTGGGGGAGAGAAAGAGACTCCTGCAGACCTACTTCACCACTTATGAAGCGACTACCCTGCAGGTGGAGAGCCAGGGGCTCAAACCAGAATCCTTATGCTGGTCCTTGGTCCTTGTGCTTTGTGCCACGTGTGCTTATTAACCTACTGCACTACCGCCCTACTCCCATTTTTGTTACTTTTTTGGCTACTGCACTTGCTCAGTTTTGGCTGATAGCGGTGCTAGGGATTGAACCTGGGACCTCACAGCCTCAGGCATGGAAGTCTTTTACAGAACCACTATGCTGTTTCCCCAGGCCAGCATGGACATCTGAGTAGGACAGCTCTGTGTTGTGGGAGGCTGCCTGCGTATTGCAGGATGCTTGGCAGAAACTTTGCCCTCTACCCACCAGATGCCAGTATCTCCTCCAATGTCTCCAGACTATGCCAAACCTCTGGTGGACAAATTACACCCCCACCCCCCAGTTGAGAAACTGCTGGAATAAGGCAACCAGAATGGTAATGGAATCTAAAGTCACTCTGTGAATTAGGCTGTGTAGGTATTTTTTTTTTTTAATTTTATTTTCCCTTTTGTTGCCCTTGTCTTTTTTTGTGTGTTGTAGTTATTGTTGTTGTTACTAATGTCGTCGTTGTTAGATAGGACAGAGAGAAATGGAGAGAGGAGGAGAAGACAGAGAAGGGGAGGGAGAGAGAGAGACACCTGCTTCACTACCTGTGAAGCAACTCCCCTACAGGTGGGGAGCGGGGGGCTCGAACCGGGATTCTTACGCATGTCCTCGTGCTTTGTGCTACGTGTGCTACCTACCGCCCAACTCCCCTGTGCAGGTATTCTGACTTACAAAACTTCAAATTTCCTAAACTGCTGGCTTAATATTTTTACATCTACATATAGTGAGATATATTTATTTTACTTATTTATTGAATAGGAACAGAGAGAAATTGAGAGAGAAGGGGAGATAAGAGATATCTGCAGCCCTGCTTCACCACTTGTGAAGCTCCGCCCCCCTGCAGGTGAGGATGGGGGGGGCTTGAACCCAGGTCCTTGTGCATGGTTACATGTGCTCTACCAGATGCGCCATCTCTGGGGTCCCACCCATTTATCTTTATATGAATGTAAGTGCATATGTCATAATATCTCCCTACAGATACATTATGTAGGTGTCTTTTTAGGTGCTGGTTGTGACATACTGAATTAAATTCATGATTCATGAATTACATTCCATTATTTAAAAACAAAATTCTCAAATAAGTGCTGTGGAATGCTATTAAAAGCCCTAGGAAGTATTTTTCCTAGATACCAGACACTATTTTCTTCTACTAGTAACAGCTGATTTACTCTTCACAGGAATCACAGTGGGCACTGTGTGTATTACTACCAGATAATAAAACAAATGTAACAAAATTAAAATGTAGAAATTAAACAAATCTCAGTTAACATCATATAGCTAGTAACTGGGGAGTTGGGATTAGAAATTGTTCTTATTTCTCCCCACCTGCAGGGGGAGAGCTTCGTGAAGCAGGGCTGCAGGTGTCTCTCTCCCTCTCTACTTCCCCCCTCTTCTCTCAATTTCTGTCTCTATCCAATAATAAGTAAAGATATTTTTTAAAATATTGTTCTTGTTTCTTATTATTTTTCACTTCTTAAGGGTTCTGAAACATGACAGAGGAAAAAAAGACTCTTTACTTGACGATAGAAGTCCTTTTTTTTCTTTTCTAAAGACAGAAACAGATAAAAGTGTAGAAAGTAAGAGAGACCACAGCACCAAGGCTTCCTTCATTGTGATGAGGACCAAGTTGAAACCTGGGCCATGGAAGTGGCTAAACAGCACACTATCCAAGTGAACTCTTTCACTGGCCTGACCATATGACATTTTACTTAGCACTCGTCATTTATGAAAGACGATTTGGGAAACGTCACAGAATAATTAGGAATCCCTTCAGCAGCAGGAAATACAAATCCAACCAGCCTCAGCCTGAGCCACTGTAAGAAAAAGCTGGGGCTGGGAAGATGGACATTTGGGCCTGAGGCTCAGAGGTCCCAGGTTCAAACCATGGCACTCTCATAAGCCAGATCTGAGGAGTGCTGTGGTAAAAAGGGAAGAAAAAGGCCAGGTACTGGAAAGATGGCATGGTGAACTACTTAATGTCAATTTGTATTCCTTTTTTTTCTTTCTTTCTTTTTTCTCTCAACACAATGGACATTCTGGCTTGCCAAGAGCTCAGGACTTTAACTCTAGTTTAAAGCTTTATAAAATTCTATAAGCTTATGGAAGGAAAAAAAAAATCAGTAAACCAACCAGCCAAATGGAAGAGGCTTTTATTTGTAAAGAAATGAACTTACAACTGGTCTACAATATATTATTGTAATATAAACAATATAAATTAATGATCCTGCAGGCCCACTAACCTTCCATCCAGACCCACATGAAGCAGTGCTACAATAGTCTATGTGGAAATGTGCAGATAACAAAGGTGCAATTACAAGCAAGTTTAAGCAGCAGAGTATAAGGTGCTTCAATTTAATAGTTAATGTTGCCATCAACAAACGTCTGAAAGCTCAATTTTACTTCACTGGATACAGACACAACAAATATGAAAATCTAAAATTCATACACATGCTACTTGTTAGTATGAAAGTGCTTTTTTTAAAAAAAAATACACCAAATGAACAATCTTTTTACATAGATAATGATGTGCTCTTATAAAATCAAAATTAACTTCATTTCCAGGTTATACTTTAAAAAAAAAAAAAAAACCATAGCTAGAGACACCAATCTAGAAATGCTAATGCTAAGAGTGCTAAAAAACTATTTCATTTCTGAAGGAGGACTCTGAAACAATACCCAATGGAAAGGAGACATCTACGAATAATGTTAACATTGGTTAGCCATTTCCCTTGGTGATACTTTGTTCATCACCAGCTTTTAAGAGTTCAACAAAGGCCTATTTTAAATGACAGAAGGAACCATCAAAAAAAGAATGAAAAATCAATTAACATGTGCTTAAAAGCAATAGAAATTAAGATAAAATTACATCGTGACTGGTCTTTGTTCAGTTAACAAAAAACAAATGGACACACACACACACTAATTGCACAAACAGGCTTGAAATGTCAGCCAGTACCTGTCAGGCGCCTGTCTACAAGCCAGCCCTCACCACCAGCTTACTCCTAGAGGAGTTTCTGTACTTTACTCAGACCTTCCCCCCCTTGGACAAATAAAGACAAAAGAGCATTTAAAAGAGGTGACTAGCAATCTAGTTAAACACCATGGAAATGATATAAAATTATACTACCTTTTGTGGACACCACTGATTAAAAAAAAAAGTACATATACAAAAAGCTCTGTGATAAATACTTGAACAGTGTCACATACTCGAAATGGCATATAAATAAAACATTTTAAAAGTGAACTTTCACCAGTCCCATCGTGGGGTGGGGGTGAGACAAAACTTTAATCCAAACTATCAATTAGTCTGAGGTCTGTTCCTGTTTTCAAGTGGTCCTTACATGAACACTTCCCTGTTGTCTGTGCTAAAAGACCTCCTAAACATTAGAGGTTTTCACTGTATATCTTTATGGAGAATGTTACAGTTTCAGGTGATGGTGTTAAGATACATCACAGGAATCACTGGGCAATTCACAGAATCCCCAGGTCTCAAGGAACCTTTCAACTGGTCATTCTCCCACTCACTGTTTACAAACAAATATTCAACAATTCCTGCAGGGGACTCTTCAGTGTCGATCACTTCTGCAATTTATAGGAAATGCTTCTAAATGTCTATGTGCTTTCTAGAACATAATTATCTATAATAACATTTCTTTTGTATACTATTTCTTGCTATGAACTTGTTCAGGGATCTCCCTTAAGATGTTTCTACTTTATAAAGTGGACACTAGGATAAAGCTTTTGCACATACACATGTATGCTAAGTCACACCATCTCCTTTCAATCTGTGGTTATGCACCCCATCTCACACTACCTCTGGACAATTCAAGTCCCAGAATAATTCTGAGAAATAATGGGTTTTCACATCAGTCTCATAATGGAAACTACTAGGTGCCCTCAATTTTGTGACCGAATCAAGTATACAGTTGGCTGATGTTTTGCATCTGAGAGGTGTTATAGGAATTGTGGTGTGATTCAGAGCCCTAAAGTCCTTAAATGCTACAGATTAATCCTCTGCCCAAAACATAAAAACACCTCTCTCCCCAGCTCCAACTTTATATCCAGGATATTACGTAGTGGTAATTATCTCCGTATTTGTTTAGGCCACAGCCACAGTTCTTTGTCACACACAACACTAACTATACACAATGAATGCTGACATGCTTGTGCTCACCTGTTCAAATTTTTCAGCAGGACAACTGGTGTGAGTATTTCTGGGAATTGTCCTCTCTTGTCTATATGCATTTTCTACCTTGATCCTTAGGAGAGTAAAAATTATAGGTACCCCAGGGAATAAACACTTCAGAATGTTTTTTAACCAAAACTTTTAAGTATAAACTGAACCATGAAAAGAGAAATCATTAAGTAAGAGCAACTTCTAAAATACCCTATTATGAGACTTGGGATCATAGTTTTAGAGCTAGGAGGCCCCTGGATGATTTAAACCACAACCAACATTTTGAGTTATAAAGGCTCCATAGTGGTTTCCTCCAGAAGAAAAGCTAAGTAACTGCTTTGGGTGTCACATACAGCTACCACACCAACCAGAAATAAAGTTTACCCCAGTCTCCTCAGCCAGTATTTTATCTTCATTTGTCATAGTCATCGATTATGTGCATTTATTATTTACTGTGGAAGATTAGTTATTATTGAAAACAAAAAGAATTACCACTTTACACCTTAGTATTCAAAACAAGGATTATAAACACTGGGTATTTGATTCACTTGAGGCAAGACTTATAAAAAGTTCTTTCTTTCTAAAATAGGCCAGTGCCTATTTCACTACCAGTCCCATACTTAGTAATAGTTTTCACCTGCATCATATGTATACGCCGTAAAACATGGACATAACACTGATAATATTCCCTATAACTTTTAATCCAATGAACCACGTCTATTGTCAATCCTTAAGACCACTGAAGTCATGTATGTACATGTAACACTATGCCATGCCAGCATATCCATGTTTTCAGTTCATCTTGAAAGTGTATATTGAGTTCTTTTACCAAATTAAAATCCATTTCTTACTGTGCCCCTTTCAAACAACACTGTTTTCAAATGCCCTTGCATGGGTTTTCTTTGTAGGGGTTATACTGATGCCATAATCCTTCTGAGAGCAGCTGTCCCTTTGCAGGGCAATAGAACTGTGTTCAGTGAACCTCTTCTAAGTTGTCATCTTTAAATGAGATTAAATGGTCTCAAGTTATAAAAGGGGGGAAATGAGACATTCATGAAAATCACTGCCCTAAAGGTGTCATCAATATGGAACTTAAGAGAAATGTGTACCTGTATTAAAGTAGAACAGGCAAATTTCATTAGAGATGTTGGACTCAAAGATGGAGGGGAAGGGGGAGGAGTGAGGGGTGGAGTAAGACTCCTTTTATGTATGTGCAGTAAAGTAAAAGTTTAGAGAAAGTCAGTATTTTACTATGAAATATGATGGTAAGTATACCTTTATTGGTGCTTTAAAATTTCTTGTATTAATTTAAACTAGATTAAATAAGCTTTAAAAATAATAGGCAAAGTTTAATTTTTCTAATTTAGGAAATTTTTCTCAATTATGAGGATATAATTTGCAATGATTTTTTTTTATTCAAGAAATGTCTACAGAGCTGCTAAGAATCAAACTATATAATGATATGTCTTATAAACTACTTGCCAGGGTATCTTTCTAAATTTTTTTTCAAAGATATACAAGCTTAGGCTGGGGAGATAGCATAACGATTCTGCAAAAAACAAAACAAAACAAAACAAACAAAAAACTTTCATGCCTGAGGCTTCATGGTCCAGGTTCAATCCCCCGCACCAGGATAAGCCAGAGCTGAGCAGTGCTCTGGTCAAACAAACAAAAACAAAACAAAGATATACAGGCTGAAATTCCATTATAGCAAGACTGCATATACTGTATTTGTGCTTATCTAAGTTGAAGCACAATCTAAAATATGAAATAAAATGTTCTAGATTTATTTGTAAAATACCAGTAATGGTGAATATGGATAAATGGTCATTTCGGGATCCACACTAGTGTGCACCCAAGAAGCAGAGGTAGGCTAGTGTTTACTGAAAGCCACACAAGTCAAAGGGAAACATACCTCTTAATTCTCCAACTTTTTAACTAGGACACAACCGAACAAGTAGCATCTTAAAAGTACCTTCCTTTATAAAAACTTATAGTGCTGGTTCAACTGTGGTATCTGACAATAAATTCTCTCCTTGTGATTTCTGATAACCTTTGGGTTTTTGACAATCTTCCAACTATAGTAGTCACCTTTTTCAGATCAGGAACCACTAACTGTAAGCATCACTGGAACTACTAAGATCTATGTCTCTATAGGGTCACTTGATAATGAACAAAATGAACTTGATGGCAGATAAATCTTGACATAATAAAAAGTATATAACCTGTCTGTTGCTATAATGGGACTCCAACAATTACAACTTACTATTCTGCTAGAGTTTCTTCCTTCCTTCCTTCCTTCCTTCCTTCCTTCCTTCCTTCCTTCCTTCCTTTCTTTCTTTTTCTTTCTTTCTTCTTTTTTTTTTATTACCAGAGCACTGCTCAGCTCTGGCTTATGGTGGTGCGGGGGATTGAACCTGGGACTTTGGAGCCTCAGGCATAGGAGTCTCTGCATAATCATTAACCCATCGCCCTACAATTTACTATTCTGAACTACCATAGGTCTCACTCAGTTGACTGTCCTGTCCTCTTGGATCTGGAATGCTTCTGTTCTCTACCTCCTCACCCTCCTTATCTTCCCTCCTTGGAAGTGGCCCTCAAGGCCCTGCCTATGTGATACACAGGAAACAGTCATCACACATAGTTTCCACAATTCTCTCTAAGGATTTTCAAGGAAAGATCTAGTTAAGCACATGATTTTCAGGATGAGAGGAGTCTTCTGGGGGTTGCGGGTGAGTGAGTGCTCAATGCCAGCCCACACAAGCTCCTGCCATTCACAAAGGGAGAGCTTTCAAAGAACATAACACGGGGCGGTAGTGGCACACCTGGTTGAATTCCCCTGTTGCAATGTGCAAGGACCTGGGTTTAAGCCCCTGGTCCCCATCTGCAGGGGGAAAGCTTTGTGAGTGGTGAAGCAGGGCTGAAGGTGTCTTTCTGACTCTCCCTCTCTATCTCCCCCACTCAATTTCTAGCTGTTTCTATTTTTAAAAAAATAATAAAAATTTTAAAAAAGAAAAACTACAGCTGAGAGGTACTCTGGTCTTAAAAAAAAAAAAAAAGCACACAATAAGGCTGTTCTAGTTAAAAAAATGTATCTTGAAGATGTCTCATCAATGTCCAGTCAGGAGTTTCACCCATTCCATATGGCTATTAGGATAGCATCATTCACATGTCTGCTGCAAGGCAGTCAATTCCTTCCAAACTTTGTCACACAAATACAAGCTAAGACTAAACATCTATATATTGCCTCTCTGCCTGCCCTGGGCCACAATGATGGCAAACCCTGCAGATGCCAATAATGGGTCTTTGAACCCAACAAATTAGTGAGATGGGGCACTGTGACAGATTTCACTCAGAGGCTGGTATCTGAATAAAAGTCTGACTACAGACCACACTTGAATAATGAAGACTGGGTATGTCAAGTGATCAAAGGAATAGTGGCAACAAAACTGATGCTATGTAGTCAGTTGTGCTTCAGCACAGCAGGGAACGAAAGCAGTGGGCTACCCCCCAAATACAGCATTTCTATTTCAAACAGATACAGATATGAATATTCAAAAGTGCAGAACTGTTTCCTCAGTGTCAAAGTAGGATAAACTAAGATGCAGGTCTCCACATCTGCCTCTTTCCCATTCTCAAATTTCTGCAGCATTTCTGAACTCCCACCCTGCCTTCTCTCCTAGAAGACACCTTTTTCACTAGGACTTAAAAAGAAGCCTGTTTAGAGGATGCCACAGCAACTTAAATGTACCAATATGGAAATAGTTATATGCTACTTACAGTGTGACAGATTTTTGGAGCAACACCATCTCATAGGCACTGATTATATCAAAGCTTCATGGCTGTACAGTGTCAGGCATATGCCTACACAGTGAAAAGCCATGTCATGTGAAAGATCATGTTTACCTTTTGTTTGTTTTTATTTACTTTCATATAGATATGTGACTTAAAGCAAATATGATTTCAAACTTGTAAGGTATTTTTTCAAGGGGAAAAGAGTGCATCGGTTATAAAAAAAAAAAGTCAGAAGAGGCAAACTTAGGTAGTAAAAGTAGAATCCCTTGATGAATATGGGATGATCTCACTCTCAGGCAGAAGTTGAAAAACAAGATCAGAAGAGAAAACATGAGTAGAACCTGAACTGAACTGGAGCTGGTGTATCACACCAAAGTAAAAGACTCAGGTGGGTGGGGACGAGAGTATAGGTCCAAAAATGATGACAGAGGACCTAGTGGGGGTTGTATTGTTATGTAGAAAACTGAGAAAAGTTATGTACAAACTATTGTTTTTACTGTTGAATGTAAAGTATTCATCCCCCAATAAAGAAATAAAAAAAAAATAAATAAAAGAATCCTTGGGCCTTCTTCCTGCTTGTTTTCCCTCTCACTAGCTCTCCCACCATGCTCATGCTGAAGCTGTGCTGAAAGCTCAGGAGGTGACCACTCAGTGTTATTATCAATAAGAAACAAGGTTTTTATAAAGAGCAACAAAACAAAAACAACCCCACTCCACCAACAAGGGGGACTGAAGTTAAAAAGCAAACAATCCATTTTTATGTCCAACCATTCACTTCAAAGAAAACTACAAGTGTATAATATAGGCATATTTTGAGTGGGGACAAGTTCTGAACTATTCTTACAATTATTATAATATTTAAGATTATAAGGTGCTCAAATGGAAACCCCTCTTGTGAATTCCCTTGGATAATTAACACAGTGCTAGGCACAAGGGCCTTCAGTTTAAGTACATAACAACCAAATTCTAGAAGGAGTATATAAAAGAAGGAACTATAACAGAGTTAATACCTTAAAGGTCATACATATGTACTTCTGGGAGCTAACCATAATTGCTAGGGGAGTTACCCCTGATAGTCAACTCTGTGTTAATTGTTTTTGGATTACCTATAATAAAGTCTCAACTCTTGGGGAGCTTTTCTTTAGAGCTCTGCTCCCTGTACAGTAGTGTACTAATACTTGGTCTGTACTGATGTCACGAAATTGTGAGATGAGGGTGAAAACTGTCATAATGAACTGTTAGGAAATGAAAACAGAGTAGAGAGTACCCACCTTCCCTTGAAAGGTTAGTCCAATTACTAAAAATGTGAGATAAAGAAATATGTAACACAGACTATAAACTACTGTAGGTCTGGACCAGGAGCCTTATACTAGATTACACATTCTACTCCTACATGGAACTATTAGTAAACAATTTTTTTTTTTGTTCTTTAAACCATTACTACACAAAAGAATCCCACAAAGCATACATTCAAACAAGAGGCATCTAAAGCTTAAAAAAATTACCCGCTGTATTTGTATAAAAATAATTAACATTCTCGAATGTACACAAAGCCAAAAGATAAATATCTGTGATGTCTTTAGTGACATCTTTAGTCTTCGACTAAATCTCAACACAATCTTTTTTGAAAAGATCAGTGACAATGACTGGAAAACCTAGGGGCTCTTCCCACTTATTGAACTTCTGCCATATATTTAGGTATTTATAGACTGTATTTCAATTATTAAGCCATCTCAATCATGTGGTAACAATTAAAATAGATTTTTATGTCTAGAGCTGTAAAGCTCTTGAGGCTTCCACAAACGATTTTGTTTTAGTGCCATCATTCTACAGAATATTAACTCTTCAATCAAAGGTTTCTGCTTTTTAACATTTTCCTTAAAATATGTACAAACAAAATTAGATCTGATCATAAGAGCTGTCATTGGTAAGTGCTTTTTGCAGGAAGCATGCAAGAGTTTATTAATCAAGAAAAAGAAAATGTGCATTCTAGCTAGACCTGGCACTCTCAACATCAGAAAAAAAAAATCCAAAGAGCAGCTATATATTTGCTACAAGCTATTTCCCTGCCAGTAAAGGCTACATACACACCGACTCATAAAATAGAATCGTAGTATGCCCTCAGTAGTGCAGAGGAGCACACATTACTGGTATTCCTTTTTTTCATCCCCAAGTATGCATTTTAGAAAACGAAGGACATCCTTTAGCAGAGCATTAGTGCTACCTGAAATACCTTCATTGTATAATGCATTCCTTATTGTGTTTCATCTTTTCAAAATATATCTTTGGGTAAAAAGAGGCAGCACTTAATCACTCTTCCATTAGGGTTTCTCAACCTTGTACTACTGACATTTTGGGTCAGGTAACTCTGCTTTGAAGGTCCCCCCCCCCCACCCCGTGCAGCATATAATATTTAGCAATACTGCTGGCCTCCAAGTGCTAAGTATTAACAGCAACCCTCCCCCAAACCCCCAGTTTATAACAACCAAAATGCCCCTAGACATTCCCGAATGTTCACTGGAGGACAAGACTGAGAACCACTGCTCTTACTAAATGTACAAAAACCAACTCAGTCACACCAAATTCATGGTCAATTTGGGAGTAGAAACCAACTCTTCTGACTTCCAGGCTAGAATTATTGATGCTAGAATGCAATCCTTTCTTAATAGGCAAAGCAGTTTGTCTGACATGTTATCTGAGTGCATACTGATTATCTCACTGCATACAGTCCCAGTCACTGGGCTCCTGAATTATTCCTAACTTTTAGTTCTTATGATCCAACTATAGAAACAATTTTAGGGTAGAAAAATGTGTATGAAAACTGAATCAAAAAATCAGAAAAGTAAATCATCAAATTACTTTGAAAACAATTCTTTGTATCAGTGATAAACATCACCTTTAAAAAAATTATGGAGTACAACAAGCCTTTGAAAAAATATTATGGCCCTGTGAGAAAGTCTTTCAATGTTGTGCTGACCTTCAAAATCAATTTCAACAATGTCGGCTAATGATGAATAATGGATGAAGGGTTCTCAGTCTGTAGAAGAAATGTCAGCATTTGTTGTGGAGATCCCAATGTGCTTGGCTACTCACCACAACTGAGTGTAATATGCTCGGCCAACCTGAGCCTTTTACTTTTCAAGTTTATTTGAAAAGAGTAAAACCACAGCACTCTTAATGCTCTGTGTTCCTGTTAGGACTCCTTCAGAGAGTTGATGCGTGCACAAATCTTTAGGGCTGGGCCGAGCTTGATATTCATTGCACTCATAAGATGGTCTTCTTTGAGCAAGAGGAGGGCCTGTCCATCAATTTCCTGTGCTCGAAACTCATCTGCGATATCCTGGCAGCCTGGAATTTGATCAGGGAAAGGAAGTCAGAATTAATATTTAATTAGATGTTACTTTTAATAATTACTGTAATGCTGCCACTGCATCTTTAAGCATCTGAAATGCAGGCAGAGAAACAAGTGAGATTTATTCATGGTAGCTTGGAGTTTATTCCTGCAGACAGTACTTCTTGACTTTTCTGAAAATAAGAGTTAATTTGAAATCCAGGTACATCAATTTACTTGGAATTGTTGATCTAAAGGCAATGTCACAAAAATAATCAGTAGCTGTTTCGAGATAAAATATACAGTGATCTAGAATAATACACCTTCACAAAAAGGACAATGTTGTCACCTCAACGCATGGTACATAACAGACTTAGGTGAACCAGTTATACTTCATATATCCTTCACATGTAGGTATTGAGGAATAAAGTATAATGCTCTGCTATTTAAAGAATTGAGAAATCGCTTTTCTTAAGTACTAGAGAACCACTTTCATTATCATTTATATCTTATTTTATTTTTATTGCCACTTGGATTATTGCTGGGGGTCAGTGCCTGAATCAACTGCTTCTGGTTGCCATTTTTCCTTTTTTTTTCTTTTTCTTTTTCTCTCCTCCTTTCTTTGTTAGGACAGAAATTGAAATGGAAGGGGGAGATAGAGAAGGCGAAAGAGAAAGAACTGAAGCACTACTTTACTGCTTCAAAAGCTTCCCCCTATAGGTGGGAACTGGGGGTTCACATGGTAATGTGTGCCCTCAACTGGGAACACTCCTGCCTAACTCCTTCATTTGTACCTTATTCTAACAGGCTTTAATTACCCAGAATGCCTAAAGAGCTCTTGTTGTTCACCCAAGTTGGGGTCAGATCACCAAAACTGTAGTATCAATCTACTGTAATGCCTTCAAATCACCTTCAAATGCAAAACTCACCAGCTTCATCTCCACTTTCAATTAAGTTATGATCCATGCTGGCTAATTTTCTGGTAAATAAGTTCAGTGCTCAGTCTAGTCCAGGTACTGTAGCAGTAAACAATGCTAGCATCTACTCCAACCTCCAAAGCTGTTATTTTCAAACAAATTTCGCACAACCAAGTTACTTTACTTCTCTAATAAGGATACATGAATTGGTGGTCAGGTGGTGGCACAACTGGTTAAGTGCACATGTTGCAATAGGCAAAGACTCTGGTTTGAGCCCCCCAGTCCCTACCTGTAGGGGGAAAGCTTTTCAAGTGGTAAAGAAGAGCTGCAGGTATCTCTCTCTCTCCCTCTCTATCTTCCCCTTCCTTCTCAATTTCTGGCTGTCTCCATCCAATAAATAAAAAAAAATAAAAATAATTAAAAAATTAAAAAGAAAAGAATACATGAACTCAGGGATGGTAAAAGGAGAGAATGACAAGTCATAGATGCCTACTAATATGTAACTGTAAAATTATAGAAAAATAGAAGAAAAAACATAGGTTATATATTTTCTACTTTATTCAAATTAGCATTCGAAGTGCAGAAAAAAGAAAATGATAATAAAAGAGTGGAAATAGTAACCTTTGGATACAACTTTGCTAGAATGACTACCCATTCTATTGCCAATGTACCATCTCTTGCATATATAATACCATTCCTACAATCTTTTTTTTTTTAAATTTATTTATTTAAAAAAGGAGACATTCACAAAACCATAGGACAGGAGGGGTAGAACTCCACACAATTTCCACCACCAGATTTCCGTATCCCATCCCCTCCCCTGATAGCTTTCCTATTCTTTAACCCTCTGGGAGTATGGACCCAAGGTCATTGTGGGATGCAGAAGGTGGAAGGTCTGGCTTCTGTAATTGCTTCCCCGCTGAACATGGACATTGACTGGTCGATCCATACTCCCCGCCTGCGATCTCTTTCCCCAGTAGGGTGATGCTCTGGGGAAGTGGAGCTCCAGGACACACTGGTGAGGTCATCTGTCCAGGGAAGTCTGGTCGGCATCATGCTGGCATCTCATTCCTACAATCTTAACACTAAGCACAAACCTTCTTAATTTTTTATTTGTTATTATTAGTAGATTACAAGATTACAAAATTCTAGAGTACAGTTCCACACCACACCTACCACCAAAGTCCTGTGTCCCCACCCTCCCACCTAACAAAGATAACCACCATAGTTCTGACAAGTCTTACAGTTTACTTGCTTCTGGTTTTTTGGTTTTTTGTTTGTTTGTTTTGCACAAAACACTGATGTCAAATACATATTTTTGGATAAGTAAGAGACTAAATGAGTAAAAAAAAAAAAAAAAAAAAAACGATGAGGAAAAATGGACTCCACTACAGAGGAATTAACTAAAAAATGATGCAAATGGACACAGTTTCTGGATTGTGCTGTGTGTGCTCATTTTTTCTCTGGGTCCTACCATGTTCTCTGTTGGTCACATCTTTCTGTTTCCTGTACAGTAGCCAGCTCTTTAACTTCTCAGATTATTTAAAAACTGATGTTGCTAATATACTCTCCAAAATGTTGATGCTTTTGAAAGAAACTATATAGGTAAACATGGGGTTACTTACTCACCATAGAAAAACCCCTTTTCTTTTCCCCAGAAGTAGCCCTCAACAAAACTGGGTAGACAAAACTGACTAATCTTGCATCTAGCTGTGACTTCATCTTTCCTTTTGTGAAAAAACTAATGTTCTTCTTTCTTCAGTCTTACAAGAACACCAAAAAGAAGAGAAAGATAGGGTAGGACTTAGAAAATAGAAGCAATAAGAAGTAATGAGGACCAAAAGAGCTACATTTGGGAAGAGAAATCAAGAATTTTCCACAGGAAAATACACAGCATGTCAATTTTTTTGCATCTATGTTGTAAGATCCCTCATCTAATGTCTTCAAGCAGGAAGTCAGCAAATCTATCAGGAAAATAATATAGGACAGAAAGTGATTTCAGAAGTGCCATGATCAACAGGAATGCATTATCTACATAACTTCAGACCACAGCTTTAAGCTAGTTACATAAACGTGTGCATAATGTTATG
Organism: Erinaceus europaeus; assembly: GCF_950295315.1. NCBI lineage: Eukaryota > Metazoa > Chordata > Mammalia > Eulipotyphla > Erinaceidae > Erinaceus > Erinaceus europaeus. Next base: position 58,690,068 of record NC_080175.1, read on the forward strand.
TAAAGAGATTCTAATACCTGTAGCTCCAAAGTCCCAGGTTCAGTTCCTGACCACCCACTTCCCCATGAGCTAGAGCTCAGCAGTACTCCAAATAAAAATAAATAAAATAAGACAAATCGTTAGAAAAACCAGATCTACCACAGATTTGCAGATTAGTAAATGCAGAATAAGCAGGTCATTGTATCAAGGAAGAATTAAAGACTTAAAAAAAATTTTTTTTTTGAGAGAGAGCTCTTTCTTGGTTTTCACTAGGACTTCACCAACCTGGGCAGACTTTTTTCCAGATACCACAGCACAAAAGCTTCCTGTAACGCAGTGAGGCCAGGCTCACGCCTGAGCCACACACATGGTGAAGTGAGCACTGTCCAAGTGAGCTATTTTGCCCTCCTGAAAAGAATGTTTTAATACATAAATAAAAGAGAACTGTGTCACTCTGGTCACAGTTTTGAGATTGGGTATATCCCATATTAGTTCCAAACAGAACAGGTCACAAGATAGCATAACAGAAAAAGAGGAAACCCACAGGAGTAAGTGCAGTGCCCTAGTAAGAGAAAAGCCTCTCCTGACTGTCCATGGAAAGAAACAAAATGCAGAAGATGGCAGATTTTACAGGCTTGACCATTCATACAAAAAAAGCTTGGGAACAGACTGCTCAGGAGAAAAGTTAACAGCACAAATGAGCTGGAAGAGGCATAAAAGGAACACAGAAAAGTGAGGATAAAAGGTATTTCTGATAGATTTACCTCAAGCTACAGTTAGGGGCGGCAGAGAGGAGGGCTTGAGAAAGAAGTTATAACTGGCCAGATAAGCTTGTTTAGCTGGTCAAAGCAATCTCATTTAATGCACATAGGAAAAGCAGAGTTATACTGAACAGACTCTTAAGCAATGCCAAATATAAGTTAGTCTTCTTTTAGTGAATATGCCTCTTAACAACTGGAATCAAGATTAAGTATCTAGACAAATTCAGTTAGACAAATAACTGAAATCATGAGCAACAATAAGCTTTTTTAAACGCAAGTAAAGGAAAAATGGAGACAAAGGAGTTAGCTTTTTTTTTTTTTTTTTCTAATAAAGAAAGTGGATTATGAGGAAAGTTAGAAAAAGAGCCCTTAACACGTGGAACAAAGCACAAAGACCGGTCTAAGGATCCCAGTTTGAGCCCCTGGCTCCCCACCTGCAGAGGAGTTGCTTCAAAAGTGGTGAAGCAGGTCTGCAGGTATCTATCTTTCTATCACCCTCTCTGTCTTTCCCTTCTCTCTCCATTTCTCTCTGTCCTATCCAACAATGACGACATCATTAACAACAACAATAATAACTACAACAATAAAACAACAAGGGCAACAAAAGGGAATAAATAAAACAAAATATTAAAAAAGAAAGAGCCCTTAAAATAATGAGGCATATCCAACAAGGGCAACAAAAGGGAATAAATAAACAAATAAAAATAAAAAAAAATGATCCTTGAATCTTAAAAAAAATAATAATGAGGCATATCAAAGTGATAGATCAATCGGTAAAATCATTATTTGGCCAAGTATTTTCTTCAGGATATAAGTCTATTCTCATCCCCTCCAAAATAAGAACTGTTTTCTCACGAAAGAAAAGGCAAGCCGCCTGAAAGCTGGAATTGAAGGTTGTCTTTACAGATTCCAGTGCTAATTCTCAAACCATTTGGCTTGGCCTAAAAACTAAAATGTATTTCGTTAGACATCAAAACCAACCCAATGAAGACTTACCACCCTCTAGTACACTGGTGGTAAAGCAGATTTTAAATCCACAAGAGTGAGGCCATAACTCACATCACTTAAGTTTTCTCTACAGTGTATGCTTAAAATTTCCTAACAGAAATGTATCCTCTTTCATCTAGTTCATCTTCTTTAAAAGTATTAGCATATGTATTATAAATTAGCGTATATATTAGCATATGAAAATGAGTTTCTTAAAAAATTAATAAAGCTTTAGAGTTCTTTCCTTCCTTCTTTCTCCCTTTCTTCCTTCCTCCCTCCCTCCCTTCCTACCAGAGCACTGCTCAGCCCTGGCTAATGGTGGTACAGGGGATTGGATCTGGCACACTTAGACTTTCAGACATGAGAGTCTTTTTGTATAACCACAGTGCTATCTCACCTACCCTAGAGTTCTTACTATGCATAAAGTAAAATCTTTACAGAGTTGTTAAAATCAGTGATGTTTCTGAATTTACTTGCTTCCACTTACATGGCTCTTTAGTTATCTTCAGAGAAAGATTAATTAGCAATAATAGCTGGATTAACTTTAATAAATATATAGACAAGTTCCAAAAGGATGCATTTCTCTGAAAAGCATGTCAAGAGAAATGGTATGGGGGCTATGGAAATAGCTCAGCTGGAAAAGTGTCAACCTTGCATGTCTGAGGTTTCTACTTTGATCCCTGGCACTGTGTGTACCAATGTGGTGCTCTGGTTTCTCTCTCTCTCTGATGTAATTAATAAAACAAATCTTTAGAGATAAACAGTATGATTCACAAGAAAAACAAAATTAGAACATTAAAAAAAAAGTCTCCTTGGTGTGGTCTGGAAAGTATAGTAAGGGCAGGACTTCAGACATGGAAGCACGAGTTAATTCCCAGCACCACATATGCCAGATAGTCTCTCCCTCATGAAATGAATAAAATGCAATAATAATAAAGTCCATTTCCATATCCATAAAGTTAGATTGAATGATAAAATAAAAACCTATTTCTGGGGCTGGGGAGAGAGCATAATGGTTACACATTAGGCTTTCATGCCTAAAGACTTTCATGATGACTTTAATGATGACTCTTTAGTCACTACCAGGCCACCCCATCACCTGAGGCCCTAGTCAGGGAGTCATGGGATTCCACACAGGCATGATGGGCCTAGACCTCTAACAGGTCCCTTTTGCCACTGTCACGGGTCATCTCCATCAGGAACAACATAATAAACCCTTTTGTGGGCCCCTATAGGACCTTGCCCTCAATGTGGATCAACAATGGTAGAATGTTCCATTCTCCAAAGGGAGGTTGGACAACATACTCTACCTACTACCGAGGAAGATGGGTCCTGAAATTAGTGCAGCCTGGAATTCTGTGACCACAGAATGTGAGCTCAGACCTACAGGGATGCAGAGGTTACATAGACTCCTGTGCTGATCAAACCGATGGGGTTTATAGTTAACAATATTTATATACTTTCCCCATACTTGGGAGCTACTCTCTTCCTTGATCCAGCTTCTTAGTCCTTTTTCCAACTATGACACCATTTTTCCAGACAATAACCTGGGTCCACCTGCATATTTGCTGTCAGGCTCTGGCAAAAACTAGTAAAGTTATGGGCCCCTTGGAATATACCTAAAATAGACCTATCAGCTTTTTCCAAAATGGAGACCCCAAATCTTCATCTGCAATATTCTTGCCTCTAGGTTCATGATTAGTCAACAATTTGTTCGATTTTATACCTTTTATTTTTTATTTTCTTTCAGCTTTAAAGCTTAACTTCTTCAGCCACCAGGTTCCAGATGCTACCATGACGTCAACCTGACTTCCCTGGGCAGATGACCCCACCATGTGTCTTGGAGCCCTGCCTCCCCAGATCCCTGCCCCACTAGGAAAAGAGAGAGACAGACTGGAAGTATGGATTGACCTTCCAATATCCATGTTCAGCGGGGAAGCAATTACAGAAGCCAGACCTTCCACATTCTATACCTCATAATCATCCTGGGTCCATACTCCCAGAAGGATAAAGAACAGGGAAACTAAGCTATCAAGGGATGGGATAGGATACAGAATTCTGGTGGTGGGAATTGTACCCCTCTTATCCTATGATCTTGTCAACATTTCCATTTTTTTTTTTTGCCTCCAGGGTTATTGCTGGGGCTCAGTGCCTGTACCACGAATCCACTGCTCCTGGAGGCCATTTTTTCCCTTGTGTTACCCTGGCTGTTTTACCACTGTTGTATTATTATCATTGTTATTGATGTCGTTGTTGTTGGATAGGACAGAGAGAAATGGAGAGAGGAGGGGGAGAGAGCGGGAGAGAAAGACAGACACCTGCAGACCTGCTTCACTGCCTGTGAAGTGACCCCCCTGCAGATAGGGAGCCAGGGGATTGAACTGGTATCCTTCCGCCAGTCCTTGCGCTTTGTGCCACATGTGCTTAACCCACTGCGCTACTGCTGGACCCCCAACATTTCCATTTTATAAATAAAAATAAATTAAAAAACCCTTCATGCCTGAGGCTCTGAGGTCCCCTGTTCTATCCCCAGCCCTACCACAAGCTAGAGCTGAGCAGTGCTCTGGTCTTTTTTACTCTGTCTTTATCTATCTATCTTGAATATATAATACCATGTGGATCTCATCATGAGCAAAGCACAGGTCTCTTCAGTAGCTAATCTTTTAGAGGAAGTGTATATAAAAGTTGCATTAAAGAAAAAAGGTGAAGAACATAAAGATTTAAACTGATGGAAAAATACCAAAATGAGGCTGGGAGGCAGTATACCCAGTTAAGCGCATATAGTACTTTGTGCAAGGACCCAGGTTTGAAAACCACCCCCCCCTTTCCCACCTGCAGGGGGAATTTCACAAGTGGTGAAACAGGTCTGCAGGTGTCTTTCTTTCCTCCCCTTTTAATTTCCCTCTCTCTCTGTCCTGTCACCTAAAATGAGAAAAAAAAAAAAAAGGAAAGTACCAAAATGAGAGCAAGAAAATATAACTATGAGAAGAAGTACCTCCAATACTGGAATGGAATTTGGCAGTCTACTTAAAACATAAAATTTTAGAAATGTCCTTGATATTTAGTTATTGCAAAAAAAAAAATGCAGCTTCCTTTACAAAAACGATCCTAATTAAAAAAAATGCTTTTTATCATTCTAAAAAAAATCTTCATTAGCTTTCAAAAAAGTATGATCTCTCTTATTTCATTTTGAACGTGGGAAAATAAGGAGGAAGTAGAACAGAAAAATAGGAGAGCAGGAGGGAAGAAGTGTCTGACTCAGTCTCTCTACTGACCTCTCGAGAGAAATCAGACTGAAGAGAGCACCTTTAATATCTTCACCGGCTGAGGTGTCACAGCAGAAGCAGGACTAGTCAGTTTTTATCGACTTGGGAGGGTATGAGAAAACACCCAGTTGTGCTGAGGGAATAAGCAAGAGGAAACAGATCACATTTCAATAGCAAGCGCCATATGTTAACACATACATGCAGTACTCTTTTGTGTGACAGGTGTAGGTGGAGCTAACATCATTCCAGTGATGAACATCCAAGAAAAGCAGTTAAGACACGGAGCACAAGACATACCAGGCAAAGAGTGGATGAAGGCCCACACGTCGTCAACCGTCCATATGGATGGCTCAGTCTGTGCGACTGGCAGCAGGTCACTATTCTCGGGCATTTTCCTCAGTCTCACGTCCCGCAGCTCACGCTCTCGTTCCCGCTCATTCTGCCTGCGCAGCCGAGTTGTCATAGCGGATGGCACAGAGTCTTCATGAGAGACCAAGTCTTCTTCTGCAGATGGATAAGTAATTGGAAGCTGGAAAATGTAGTACAAGTAAAATACAGCATTGCACTTTTCCTTTGAGTTTCTGAAAAGGGTCATTGTACATTGAAGCAAGGTTTCTACAGACCTGCCTGAGGATATGTTCTCGTGCCACCCCATCAGGGCCACTTGGACGGCGTCCACGATGCCCGAGACTTTGATTATCTGGCTTTCGATTCCAGCGGCTAAGTGCAAACTTTTTAGAACAACTAACATTGTACCTAAGAAATTCAAGGAAACAAAACCAAAGCCTGATTGAAGTAACATACAGGACAGTCATTGTGACGTTTGATTATTACTTTAAAGAGCAATTCAGAAGTGACGTAGGGCCCAATTGACTGAGTGATGTTAATGGGTTACTTCAGAAAGTTAAACACATTGGTCAACGAATTTATTTTATGCTGACTAAATAAAGCAGCCTCTATGTATATTTTAAGATAGCTCTCCATATAATACTAGACACCAGTAACAAGGTATGTTTTCTCCTGATAACAGCATGATAATTGTGAGACTTTCTGTAAAATGCAGAGGATGAGAGATTTGATAATAGCAAAATTATTCCAGGTTCTAGAGGAAAAGGTTATACATTAACCAGCTATGTGAGGAGACACCACAGCAAAACTCTAGCACATACAGGGCCTCAGGCATGCAAGCTCTGTGCCTTCCTTGTGACCATGTATCAGAAATGTTACTGATAACTATTCCAGGTGTCAAAATTAATCTTCATATTTTATGAAATTACCAGGAGGAAGAAATAAGAAGTACCACGTGAGCAAACAGGCTGTATACCCCCTAAAATATAAGAAAAATGTGTCCTAACCCAGAAGGTGGCACAGGGGGTAGGTAGCGTGTTGGACCCTCAATCTCATGAAGTCCTGAGTTCTGTGTCCAGCGTCACATGTGCCAGAGTGATGCTCTGGTTCTCTCTCCCTTTCTCTCTCAGAAATTAATTTAAAAAAATGAAAAGTTTCCTGATGACCATTTTATTTTACCCTAAAATGGTTCAGTAAGAGTCTGTTATGTTTGTCATGTTCATCTCTGAGCTCAGTTCTATAGGGTTTTGGCTTCTAATCATATCAACTGTCAAAACTTCTTCTCCCACTGACTAAAGAATAGAGACCAACTTTACATTTGTTATCTAGTCCCCAAATAGATGTCCAAGACACTGCTCTTAGATATGAGGTAAACTATGATAATCTTCCCTGATCTACTCTATCCTCTCTCTGCTCATCTGCATTTCCTTATGTTAGGTCCCTAAACTTCTAGAGAAGTTTATCTTAAAGGCACAGCAATGGAACAGCTAACAACGACTAGAAGAATGAATAATGACAGTGTCAAATGCCCTGGAATATTTCTAAACAGTCCAGATACTCTAAGTCAGCATATGAATTACATAATTTGATTAGAGCTATCAATAACATGGAAAAATAAATGAATAACAGATTGACAAATGGGAAAACAACAAGCCTGTTTTGAAGTGAATTCCCTTATTTAACTTGAATCTAAGTATATTTCAAGGACAGCAGACTAATAAGCAAGAAACTCCATAGGAGTATAAAAGTAAGATCTCGGGGCCAGGTGATGGCGCACCTGGTTAAGCACACGCATTACAGTGCACAAGGACCCAGGTTCAAGCCCCTGGTCCCCACCTGCAGGGGGAAAGCTTCATGAGTGGTGAAGTAGGGCTGCAGGTGTCAATCTGTCTCTTTCCCTTTCTATCTCCCCCTCCCTTCTCAATTTCTCTCTGTCTCTATCTAATAAATAAATAAATAAATAAAAATGTTTTTAAAAAAAGATCTCTTCACTCTTTGAGAGAATAGTCACCTTTTTTTAATGAGAGAATAAAGTTAAAAAAAATGAACCTACACATATACTTCATGCTTAATTGTTAAAACCTTGACTAGAGAAAAAAATAAACACACACCTTGACTAGGATTGGTTATCAGAAAATAGGTTTCTTTTTTTCTATACATTTATTTTTAATTTTAAAATTTTATTAATTTTCCTGATAGACCAAAGCACTGTTCAATTCTGTCATGTGGCCTAATTTTGTTATTCATACTATTTACCTACTATACTGCAACTGAGGATACAGATATGAAAAGACAAGAGATTCTGTTACCTGATAATGCAGCAATGTGAGCAAAAGACTACACCTGCCCCATTTAGAAACCCAAAACAAACAGGGTATGGTTAAGAAAACAAAAACAAAAAACTTTTTAAAGTGAAACAATCAGGTGTATAAACAAACACTGTATTGCCACCATGAAGAATTGTAATCTATTCACAAGAGAAAGTCTTCGAATGTATTCTTAACACCGGGAGATTGCTTGCTTCTTCAATATTAGTGTATGCTGTAAAACTCATTGTAAATGTTATGAAGATGTAACCTTTTTTTTTCTTTTTTTTAAAACCAGAGCACTGCCCAGCTCTGGTTTTTGGTGGCTTGGTGGACTGAACTTGGGACTTTGAAGCCTCAGGCACGAGATCTCTTTGCATAGCCACTATGCTGTCTCCCCCTGTGAATATGTAATTTTCACAGGGCATAATTAATAAGTACCAAAGGAGCTTCAGTAGCCTATTCATATTCTTTCTCCATAATATAATAACTGTTCTTGACTACTGATTAAACCAGACAACTTTTTGTTAATTTTTTTATTATTATGGCTATTGGTTGTGTTTTAGGAAATTCAACAGATTAGAAATACCTTTTGGGGGGGGGCTGGGCAGTGACGCACCTGGTTAAGTGTACACACTACAGTGTGCAAGTACTCAGGTTCAAGGCCCCGTCCCCACCTACAGGGGGAAAGCTTGAGTGGTGAAGTAGAGCTGCAGGTGTCTCTTTGTATCACTATCTCTCCCTCCCCTCTCAATTTCTCTTGGTCTCTATCCAATGAAAAATATTAAAAAAAAAAAAAAAAGAAAAAGAGAAAAAGAAATACCTTTTGGCACATGACATAGTGCAGAATCGTTTTGACCGCAGAAATTCATTAGCATATCCCATCTTCCCACAAAATTCACACTTGAGCAATTCACTGTCCATTTCTTCTAATGTCTCTGAAAAGAAAACAAAGGAAAAAGAAAGAAAAAAAAAATCAAAAAGTTTAATTGTGGCCAGTTTTCTCTCAGTCTCTACTGTATCTGGATGCTATTAGTTCTTCCTATAGTCACTTCTACAAGGTCTCCCAAGACAATAATCACTACACAGGGTCTTTTTTTTCTTTACTGGGGGATTAATGTTTTACAGTTGACAGTAAATATAATAATGTGTACATGCATAACATTTCTCAATTTTCCATATAACAATGCAACCCTTACTAGGTCTTCTGTCATCCTGTCCCAGGACCTGTTTACACATTATAGTGCAAACCTGGGTTCAAGCCCCCAGTCCTCACATGCAGGAGGAAAGTTTCATAAACAGTGAAGCAGTTCTGCAGGTGTCTCTCTCTCTCTCTCTCCCTCTTTCTCCCCTTCCCTCTAAATTTCTCTTTGTCCCATCAAATAAATAAAGTTGAAAAAAATGTATCTACACACACTTTTTTAAAGGTTTGTTTTACTGAGAATAGAACATCTCTAAAATGTGCAAGTAACTTTATTAAGCACTGTGAAAAATGAAGATGAGTAAGATAGTCACTACTGTCAGGAGAAATACTATCTATAAACACTATGTGGGATATAAAACTTGGCAAGTGGTGCTCTGGAGGTATATAGAACAAAGAACATTTTAAATGGGGAAAATAAGGATGACTTCACAAGAGAAGGTAAAATTTTGATGGCTGACTTTAAAGGAACATGTCAAATACAACTACTAGACTAAAACCTCTTCTCTGTCTAATATGGTTGGGCACGTCTCTTAATAAGCCATGAGTAACATGAGATGCACTGTGAAGCTTCCTAATCCGTTTCCCACAGCTGTCCAATGTGTACACACAACGGGGCAGACTATACATACTTTTAAGCCCTGCATTTGCATTTGTACATTTCTTACAGATGGGGGCACAGGGACATAACCTCTGCATATTCATTTGTACTACTCTTCATCTCAAAGGAAATTCTCTCTCAGATAAAGTAGTATCGATAGCTTAAAGGCAATTATCCAGGAATTAAATGAAATTAAAGTCAGAACAAAATAAAAATGTAGGCATTGTTTGGATCTTTTAAAAAAATTATTTATTTATTCCCTTTTGTTGCCCCCCCCTTTTTTAAATTGTTATTGTAGTTATTATTGTTGTCATCGTTGTTGGATAGGACAGAGAGAAATGGAGAGAGGAGAGGAAGACAGAGAGGGGGATAGGAAGATAAGACACCTGCAGACCTGCTTCACTGCCTGTGAAGCAACTCCCTATAGGTGGGGAGCCGGGGCTCGAACCGGGATCCTCACGCCAGTCTTTGCGCTTTGTGCCACGTGCGCTTAACCCGCTGTGCTACCGCCCGACTCCCCGTTTGGATCTTGATATAATAGCTATACAACACTATTTTTTAAAAGTTGGGGAAATATGAATACAGACTAGTTAATGATAATTCTAAAGAACTGTTGTTAATATCATTATGTGTTATATAGTAGTTACATAAAAATGTATAATTTTGTGCAAAGAGATTCTCATGTCTGAGGCTCCAAAGTCCCAGGTTCAATCCCCCACACCATAAGCTAGAGTAGAGCAGTGCTCTGATTGAAAAATAATAATAAGGAATTCTTTGATATTAAAGATTTAGTCATATATATATACATATATATTTTTTAAACAAGGGTTTTTTTTAATGAATAAACTTATTTATTATTGGATAGAAACAGAGAGAAGTTGAGAAGAGATGGGAAATAGGAGGGGAGAGAGACAGAGAGACACCTGCAGCCCTGCTTCACCACTCGTGAAGCTGTCCTCCTTGCAGGTAGGGATCTGGGGCTTGAACCCCAGTCTTTCCACACTGTAATGTGAGCACATACCAGGTGCATCATCACCTGGCTCCCTTTAGTCATAGTCTTCTACCAGAACAAATGCTATTCACTTCTTGACTGAAAAGTACATTCCTAATACAAATGTACTAGCATTCTCTAATAATATGGAAAGTCGGGGGCCGGCGGTAGTGCAGTGGGTTAAGTGTACATGGTGCAAAGTTCAAGGACTGACATAAGGATCCTGGTTTGAGCCCCCGGCTCCCCACCTGCAGGGGGGTTGCTTCACAGGCGGTGAAGCAGGTCTGCAAGTGTTTATCTTTCTCTCCCCCTCTGTCTTCCCATCCTCTCTCAATTTCTCTCTGTCCTATCCAACAACAATGACAACAACAATAATAATAACAACAATTAAAAAAAAAAAACAAGGGCAACAAAAGGGAAAAAACAGCCTCCAGGAGCAGTGGATTCATAGTGCAGGCACCAAGCCCCAACAATAAACCTGGAGGCAAAAAAAAAAAAAAAAAAGAACATGGAAAATCTAAAACCAAATAACCCAGAGCAATAAATCTTTAAGCAAATTCAGTGAAACAATAATTTGTTCCTTAAGTCTGTTTTTGAAAAGACAGAGAATGGTTGTCTAGATGTTAAATGTGAATACATAAATACAGATTCTGTAGAATCTGTGTAGAATGAAAATTCATGTCCTGCTTCAAGCAGTGAAAGTCTAAATCAGATTCAAGGACATAGTTGTATGTAGAATCCACAAACCTTCTGCAATCATATCTTCCATCTCTGTGTCAGATGAGTTATCGGCATGCTTTGTATTATTCTGTAGCTCTGGCTGGACACACACAGAATTTATCACCTGATTATCCAAAAGGGGTCTTTTTTTTACAGGCTGTTCAGTAAGCAAAGATGAACGACTCACCTGTAAAAGACAGAAAGGATAACATGAGATACTTGTTATATATATATATATGTATATGTATATATACATATACATATATATATATATATTTAAAAAACCTACAGAAATAGCTATTATAACTCAAAAAAAATTCTGGAAATGAATAGTTTCAGTGATAATCTACCTGTTCAATTGACGATTCACAAGCAGTGAAGTAGTACTGCAAAAGTCTCTTTCTCTCTCTTTATAGCTCCCTTCCCTCTGGATTTCTGTCTCTATTCAATACATAGTAAATATATATATATATATATATATATATATATATATATATATATATATATATTTTTTTTTTTTTTTTAAAAGAAATGAGTGGAGAACAACTGCTGGTGGTTTCACTCATATGTGGAATATAGACTAAAATAAATGAACTTGCCACTAAGGAAAAAAAAAAAAGAAAAAAAAAGGTAACCAGACTGCTACCTATACAGTGTGAGATCTAATATGGGGTGTGTGTGTGTGGGGGGGAAGGCACAACTTAATGACATACATTACCATGTGTGGGCAGATTAGAATTCTTACAGAAGATCCAACTTTAACACACAATAAACTAAAAACAAACCAACAACCACAACTATTCATGAACCCCAAAAGATACTACGATCAATAGACCTTCAAGATAAATTCTTTTTTGATACTTATCTATGATTTTTTTCTCTAGGGAAAATGTCCATCTCTAGAGATTAGCAAATAAATTATGCACGCTAGCCTCAGACAGTAAGAAAGAACTTTAGTGATAGAGATAACACCTCCACTTTTTTTTTTTTGCCTCAAGGGTCATTTCTGGGGCTTGGTGCCCCCACCACGAATCCAATGCTCCTGCAGGCTATTTTATTTTTTTCCTTTTGCTGCCCTTGTTGTTTAAGGTTGTTGTGGTTATTATTATTGCTGTTGTAGTTGATGTCGTTATTAGATAGGACAGAGAGAAATGGAGAGAGGAGGGGAAGACAGAGAGGGGGAGAGAAGATAGACACCTGCAGACCTGCTTCACCGCTTGCAAAGCGACCCTCCTGGAGGTGGGGAGCCGGGGACTCGAACTGGGATCCTTACACTGGTCCTTGCGCTTTGTGCCACATGCGCTTAACCCGCTGTGCTACCACCCTAGCCCCAACACCTCCATTTTTAAGGTGAATATTTTAAAACCTGACTGAAGGCTGGCACTTAAGAAGAATGAGAAAATATATTTGTTAATTGTAAACTATCATCTGGGTAATTTCAGAAGTATTAGATTATTGGGAAGTTTTGGAACCACATGGTTCCACAGTACAACATTTTGATTAGAGAACAACAGACTAAATTTTAAAATAATGCCTTATAAAATTCAAAAAAATATATACATATACAAATTTACTTGCTACTTACAGGAAATGGCTCCAACCCCTCCTGAATCACAAAGCCTTCAATAACATGGGTCAAGATTTGTGGTTTCACAATAGCCTGTGGAGGTTTGTTTTCTAGATTGGAAAGGCTATTCGACAGAGATGTGCTATTACTCCTCGTGGCAGCTGCTGGAAGTAACAGTGGAGGTGGAGGTAAAGAAACATGTGAAGGATCTGATGGAGACTTAATCACTGAAGCACTGACAGATGCCACAGCAGGTAATTCCACTTGCTCTGAGGGGGGAAAAGTTATTTTTAATCGTTAGCATTCTATCCAAACAAAGCACTACTCAGCTCTGGCTTAAGGTGGTGCAGGGGACTGAAACTGGGACTTTGGAGCCTCAGACATGAGAGTGTCTTTGCATAACCATTATGTTATCTCTCCAGCCCATGTAAGAGAATTTAGAAAATAAACACTAAGAGCAGTAGTAGCAAGTCAGGGAAAGAGCATATTGGATCTGCAAACAAACTTTCATGCCTGAGGTTCCCAGGTCCCACGTTCAATCCCAGTACCACCAGAAGCTAGAGGTAGAGCTGAGCACAAAAATAAATAAATAAAATAAACAGTAGCTAAAACTTGGTGCTAAACAGAAGCAAAACAAATAAAAAACCCCTACAGTTTGAGGTTGTTAGCTCACCCAGTACAGCCATATTACCTACCATGCATGAAGACCAACGTTCAAGTCCTGGGTCCCTACCTACAGGAAGAAGCTTAATGTTCGGCCTACCAGTGCTGCAGGTGTCTCCCTTCTCTGACTCTCTCTGACTCTCTCTCTCTCTCTCTCTCTCTTTCACTCTCTATTAAAAAATGTCTGTTGAGAATCATGGAGTTACGTTTAGCAACAGCTCTGTTGGAAAAAAAGGGGGGACTGAGAATTATGCAAAAAAGATTTTCTTGCCTGAAGCTATCAGTCAGATCTGAACAAGGTTCTGGTAAAAACAAAACAAAACAAAAAAAAAACAACAAGCAAGCACAATAAAATAAAAAAATAGTAAACAATAAGAATTAAAAAAGGAGAAAGAAATAAAAGAAATATTCAATACAAAGCTACATTATATTTTGTCAGAAAATAATATTTGGTACATGTCCTAATTAATTTTTAGATCAATCTCACATGGTCCTATGTTTTGTTAGAAAGGGTTATAAGTTAACTTTCTGAAGAAACTAGTATCCATTACTCGTCTTTTTTTTTTTTGGTTAAATCTGGTAGGAAAGAGAAATATTATAGTTAGCAACCAGGAGGTGGCGCACCTGCTTATATGCGCGCGCGCGCACACACACACACACACTCTCTCTCTCTCTCTCTCTCTCTCCCCCCCCCCCCCCTCTCTCTCTCTCCAATGTACAAGGACCTAGATTCAAACCTCCAGTCCCCACCTGCAGGGGGAAAGAAAGTTTCACTAGTGGCGGTGAAGCAGGGCTGAAGGTGTCTGTCTCTCTGTCTCTCTCACTCTCTATCTCCCCGACCCCTCTCAATTTTTCTATGTCCTATCAAGTGTGTGTGTGTGTGTATATGTTACAGTTGTGATTTTTTTTTTAACCATTAAAATTTTTCTAAAAATCACTCTTAGCTCATGGGCTTTACAAGAACAGGTAATAGAAATATCTAAACTGCTGACCATAGATTACCAACCCCCAGTCTAAATAAAATGACCATAAAAACATGTTAATGCAGATGGCAAAACAGCTCACCTGGATAGTGAACCCACTTCGTCAAGCACTCGATCCAGGTTTGAACCTAGCTCCCTCCCATCACAAAGAAGTTTGAGTACTCTGATCTCTCTTTCTGGTCCACCCCCCCCCCCCCAAATCAGGCTGAATACAGTGAAGCCCTAACTACAATAGCAACAACAAATTGTTAATGTCTAATATGAACTGTCTTTTTAGAACTTAGACATAGGAATGGTGGTATTAATGTTAAAGTACTGGAGGGACTCAGTAACTTACTGTGAGAGAGGAGCATATAGCTGACTTTCTGGAAGTCAGAAGTAACACTGAGATACTAAGAATCTGAAAGTTTAAGTTCAAGAACTCTCATATGCATTTCTCTAACAAGAATGAATGAGGCTGAATTTAAGTAAATATGGGAAAGACTCAGTTTGAATCATAAGCAATTATGAAAACTGATAATGACTACTTAGACTGCTTTGTAACTTGGAGAGAGCATACTAGAAACCATATGAGAAAACTCGATTATGATTTTATAAAAAAATTGTTTGTTTACTAACAAGTGAGAGAGAGGACACTAGGGATGAGACTCAGGAACTCATGCTTGAAAATTCATGCTCTACCAACAGGTCACCTCCCCAGATGCATGATTTGTTCTGGTATTTATTTTAAAGCTAGTTTTTTTTTTTAAAACTTGAGACAAGATTCTAAATGGATATATGAAATACATCTGTATGGTTAAGCGCAGGTGGCGCAAAGCGCAAGGACCTGTGTAAGATCCTGGTTTGAGTCTCTGGCTCCCCACCTGCAGGGGAGTCACTTCACAGGCAGTGAAGCAGGTCTGCAGTTGTCTACCTTTCTCTCTTCCTCTCTGTCTTCCCTTCCTCTCTCCATTTCTCTCTGTCCTATCCAACAATGACATCAATAACAACAAAATTAATAACTATAACAATAAAACAATGAGGGCAACAAAAGGGAATAAATATTTTTTAAAAACTTTTTAAAAAAATACATCTGTACAAACCACTAAAATCACAAGTCTAAAGTATGTTTTCATTTTCATCAACTATCTGTTCTTCATCAAAGAAAAATGATGAATTGGAGCAAAACATAGAACCTTCATTTAAAGCCATCATCAGTGTTCCAATTACTAACATTTATCTAACAGAAAATTCCCCAAGGTGAGGTCTTCCCTTACCTAATAAAGGATGGTCAGAAGTCAGATCTTCTCCCCTGCCCACAGTTATGGCTGCAGGGGACAGGGTTGGGGGCGGTGGGGTTCTGTCCATGCGGACACACTCATCTGACTCTTCTGGCATTTCTTCCTCACACACATCTTCCACTTGATAGACCTGCCAACAAAAAATCACACTGCCTTAAAGTGTTTCCACAAATACATTTAATGAAGAGATTTTCATTTTAAAGCGTAACTTCTAGAGACTTTAAGTTAAAAAACAAAATAAACAAACAAAAACAAAAAAAAGGTAAAATGACTCTGGTGGTAGAAAGGGAAACTCTATACCCTCACCTACTTCCTATTTCACTTCCCTCAATCACTCTAAGCTCAACCATGTCAGATAAAGTAAGGACTACAAAAGCTGGGTAAAGGCAAGAGACAGGCACTCTAATGAAGGCCCTTTTGGTCACTACCTGGCCACCCCATCATCTGGGGCCCTAGTCAGGGAATCCTGGGATTCTCACATAGATATGATGGGCCTAGACTCCCCTCTCCATCAAGGAACAACATCATAACCCTCCTGTGGGCCTCTACAGGATCTTGCCCTCAATGCAGCAGACCATAGTAGAGATGCCCTACTCTCCGAAGGGAGGCTGGGCCAACACACCCTGCTATTTGAGGAAGACTGGTCCTGAAATGAGTTCAGTCTAGAATGTTCCTAGGCATAACCACAGAATGTTAGCTCAGACTGTGAGCTCAGACAAAACGTGTCCTAGAACCCCAACTCCCCAGAGCCCTACCCAACTAAGGAAAGATGGAAACAGGCTGGGGGTATGGATCGACCTCCCAACATCCATGTCCAGCAAAGAAGCAATTACAGAAGCCAGACCTTCCACCTTCTGCTCCTTATAAAGATCTTTGGTCCATACTCCCAGCGGGATAAAGACTAGGGAAGCTTCCAATGGAGCGGATAGGCTACAGAACTCTGGTGGTGGGAACTGTTATGAAATTGTGCCCCTCTTATCCCATAATCTTGTCAATCATCATTAAATCACTAATAAAAAAAGTAAACTCTAAAATTGTTCACATGAATATTGAATACTTGGTAGTGTTTCACTAAAAGCAAATAGTGGATCTGTAGCTAGGCTTTAAATCACTGAAGTTTGCAAAAAGGTCAAGATACATTTAAAACTTTGAGGATGTTTTAAAATGCTTCCATTTACACACTGAAATAATTGTTTTGGGAATATACTAATGGTTCTTTTAACTTATAATCAATATAAATAAAAATAGCATTAATATTTTTCATAAATATATTTAAAAAGAAACCAATCACAGCATGGTTCTTAACCTTCCAATTTAGTCAAATATCTAATACATTTTTTATAAACACCAGGTAAATAAAAAAATATATGATTTGGGGGGCCAGGCAGGGGCACACTGGTTAAGTGCTCACATTACAGTGTGCAAGGACCCAGGTTCAAGCCCCTGGTCCTGGTCCAGGAGGTGGAGCAGTGGATAAAGCATCGGACTCTCAAGCCCCTGGTCCCCACCTGCAGGGGGAAAGCTTCACAAATGGTGAAGCAGGGCTGCAGGTGTCTTTCTGCCTCTCTTCCTTTCTATCTCCCTTTCCCCTTTCAATTTCTCTGTCTCTCTCTATCCAACAATCAATCAATCAATAAGACCTTAACATACATACATACATACCACCCTAAGATATAGGACAAATTATGTCTAGTTTATTAATGATGTTCCATCCTTATGTCTTTAACTACTTTAGCTAGTGGGAAAGGTATACTTACAGATACAGACTTAAAATATATGATTCTAAACAGACATATGAAATATACCTATCTGTACACACCACTAAAATCATAGTCTAAAGTACGTTACGTTTTCCATTTGGGTGGTTACTCATCAATTATCTGTGCTTTGTCAAAAAATTTTGAGTTCTTAGAAACTGTAATAAAACCAACCTATTTTCATTGAACTCAAGCCTGAATTTATATACTCATAGAGGTTGACAGATATTTTAATCTGTAATTGTTAATTTAAGCATTATATTTGAAAGAAAGGTGATTTTTAAAAATGTCAAAACAATCTATCTTTATGCACAAAAAGTATTACTTATGTATACAAAGTTGTGAGTGTAAGGGTTACCTACACAAATATTTTAAATATTTGAGTACCTGGTAAATATTTTATTATTATTAAAAAAATTTTTTTTTAAACTTATTTATTTATTTCCTTTTGTTGCCCTTGTTGTTTTATTGTTGTTGTTATTGATGCTGTTGTTGGATAGGACAGAGAGAAATGGAGAAAGGAGGGGAAGACAGAGAAGGGGAGAGAAAGATAGACACCTGCAGACCTGCTTCACCACCTGTGAAGCGACTCCCCTGCAGGTGGGGAGCCGGGGTCTAAAACCGGGATTTTTAAGCCAGTCCTTGCACTTCGCACCACCTGTGCTTAACCCGCTGTGCTACAGCCCGACTCCCCCTGGTAAGTATTTTTAATAAACGCTAAAACTGTCTCTCTGTCTCTCTCTTTACATATATATACATATATATACACACATTTTTAAATAATAAAGAAACAACTTAAAAATGTTTTTATTATCTTTATTTATTTATTGGATTTAGAGACAGCCAGAAGTCGAGAGGGAAGAGAGTGAGAGAGAGGAAGAAAGGCAGACACCTGCAGCACTGCTTTACCACTGGCAAAGCTTTCCCCTGCAGGTGGGGCCTGGGGGATCGAACATGTGCACTCTAACAGGTGTGCTACCATCCAGCCCTTCCCTCACCCCAAAAAACCTGAGTGCATGTATTTTTTAGTCAAACTATTGGGAAAAGTTTGGTGATATATAGAATTAACTGGTGATATATAGAATTAATTAGACATAAAAAATATCAAGATTTTGGGTTGGCAGGGTAACTCATTTGGATAATGTGCTTGCTTTGTCATGGGTATGATGCAAGTGTAAGCCTGTCTTGCACCATACTTAAGGAACATTAGATACTATAGTATCTGTCCCTCTTTCTCTTTGTATCTGTCTCTGTCTTTCCATCTGAAAAGGTCAGCCTGGAGAGGTGAATCAGATTTCTAAAACCACAAAACATGTGCTATCAAAGAAATGGGCCAAATAGTGACAGAGTTCAAATTTTCTTTTTTTTCTGGGGAGTCGGGCAGTAGCGCAGTGAGTTAAGCGCACATGGCGCAAAGTGCAAGGACCAGCATTAAGGATCCTGGTTCAAGCCTTGGCCCCCCACCTGCAGGGGAGTCACTTCACAAGCGGTGAAGCAGGTCTTCAGGTGTCTGTCTTTCTCTCCCTCTCTCTCTGTCTTCCCCATCTGTCTCCCTTTCTCTCTATCCTATCCAACAACAACAACATTAATAACAACAATAATAACTACAAGGGCATCAAAAGGGAATAAATAAATATTTTAAAAAATTGAAAAAATTTTTTTCTAGACTTTTTTTTAAAAAAGATTATTTATTTATTAGAAAGGTAGGAGGAGAAAGAACCAGACATCATCCTGGTACATGTGCTGCCGGGGACTGAACTCAAGACCTCATGCTTCACAGTTCAATGCTTTATCCACTGTACCACTTCACTTTCCAAGTCTCTGTTAAGAATATATTTACTGGCTGGGAGTATAGCTTGGCCTGCCAATGCCCATGGTCAGTGGGGACGCAGTTACAGAAGCCACACCTTCTACCTTCTGCACCCCATAATGACCCTGGGTCCATATTCCCAGAGGGATAAAGAATAGAGAAGCTATCGAGAGAGGGGATTGGATATGGAATTTTGGTGGTGAGAATTGTGTGTAAATGTACCACTCTTATCCTACAGTCTTGTCAATATTTCTGTTCTAGAAATAAAATTTAATAAAATAAAATGAAGGAAAAAATATACCAAAAAAAAAAAAAAAGAATATATTTACTTAGCCTTTAAAAAAACTTTGAGGGCGTCAGGCTGTAGATGCAGTGGGCTAAGCGCATGTGGCATAAAGTGCAAGGACCAGCATAAGGATCTTGGTTTAAGCCTGACTCCCCACCTGCAGGGAAGTCACTTCACAAGTGGTGAAGCAGGTTTGCAGGTGTCTTTCTATCCCTCTCTCTGTCTTCCCTTCTCTCTCCATTTCTCTCTGTCTTACCCAACCATGACAGCAACAATAATAACTACAACAATAAAACATCAAGGGTAACAAAAGGGAATAAATAAATATTAAAAAAAATTTAAAACTTTGAAATCTTACAGGTACAATTTTACATCAAACATAATGACCAGAACTATGATCTCAATCAGCTACTACATTTATGAGCTAATTGCTCAGAACCTTGCCATTGAAAATCTGTTTCACCAAAAGAAACCCCTTCTCTTTTCTGTGGATCCTTAGAAGTAAAAATAGTTACTAATAGGGCCAGGCAGGTGGCATACTTGGTCAAGCACACACATTACACTGCACAAGGACCCAGGTTCAAGGCCCTGGTCCCCACCTGCAGGGTGAAAGCTTCATGAGTGGTAAAGCAGGGCTGCAATCATCTGTCTATTTTTTTCCCTATATCCCCCTCCCCTCTCAATCTCTCCCTCTCTCTCTCTCCAATAATAAATAAATAATATATGCCTATTTAAAAAATAGTTGTTAGTTATTGTGTAGTGCAACAACAGTTGCTAGTGTCTATTCAGGACAACTGTTTAAATGATAATTGTGTTCAACTCAAGGAAAGTTGTCCCAATATCCCAGACATTGTGGTAGGAGTAGGCACTAATGTGGTTTGGGAGCATGATGAGAATACTGACGTAATTATAGAAGTATGCTTTTATCAATTAGCTTGATAGTATCTATATCATTCCTTTATAAAATATCACCCCCCCATCATTATCTTCTCTTAGATTGCTGAAACTCTTTAACATTAATGCTGTCTGAAGTTTTTCAAATATCTACTGTAGGACCTTTTAAGCAATAAAAGTTCGATCATGTATAGAAGTGACTTTTTTGTATTTCATTTTAGCGAGACAGTGACAAGAGACCAGCACACTAAACAACTCTGGTTGTGGTTGTGCTGGGGACTGAACCTGGGACCATAGTGCCTCAGGCATAACCATTATACCATCTCCCCAGCTCAGAATTCTGACTTTTTATTATTATTATTTTTTGCCTCCAGGGTCACCACTGCCTACATTATGAATCCACTGCTCCTGGGGGGCATTTTTCACTTTTTTGTTGTCCTTGTTATTGTTGTTACTGCTGTTGCTGGATAGGACAGAGAGAAATTGAGAAAGGAGAGGAAGACAGAGAGGGGGAAAGATAGACACCTATAGACCTGCTTCATCACTTATGAAATGAACCTCCTGCAGGTGGGGAATCAGGGGCTCGAACTGGGGATCCTTATGCTGGTCCTTGCACTTTGCCATGTGCACTTAACCCGCTGTACTACCAGCCCCCAGAATTCTGACTTTTAAGAAATAATTACAAGGGCAAGGGAGATAGCATAATAGTTGTGCAAAAAAAAAAAAAAGCTTTTTATGCCTGAGGCAATAAAGATGCTAGTTTAATCCCCTCATTATCCCCATAAACAAAAGTTGAGCAATACTGATTAAAATAATAATAATAATTATTATTATTATTATTAAGAAACTCACTACAGAAGCCCAGAGACTGAAGGTTTAAATCCTCAGAACCACCATTAAACAAAACCTAATACAGCTCAGGGGAAAAAAACCAAAAAAACCCTTCCTTCTCGAAAGTGCTCATAAAAAAAATAATTTGAGTTTTTAAAGAATAAAACAGTAATTTTTAAATGATCCATTGGAGAATATTGTAAAATACATTTTATTTGTTTTTTTCTTATATATTTTTTAAAAAAACATTAAAAAATTTATTACCTTTATTTACTAGATAAGAGATACCCAGATATCAAGAGGGAAGGGGGAGAGAGAGAGGAAGAGAGACAGAGGGACACCTGCAGCTCTGCTTCACCACTTGTGAAGATTTCCCCCTGCAGGTGGGGACTGGGGGCTTGAACCCGGGTCCTTTGAGCATTGTAACATATGCACTCAACTAGGTACACCACCACCTGGCCCCCTCATTTTATTCTTTATAGCTTATACTAACTAGTCAAGATGTTCTTCCAAATTTCCATGTAAAGGCAAAACAAGTTAGTAAAGTAAAAGTAGGAAAAAAAAAAAACATCTGGTCCTATCAAAATTAAAAAGTCTAAGTGCAACAGCTAAAATACTAAATAAAATGAAGTGGGGGATTTGCTCACATGGCCACTAGGACCCGTACATCACAAATTGTTTTGTTCATAACTACAACTATTCTAAGACTAGTAATGACGGCCAATGACAAGTTCCATCTGTCTCCTTTTCCTAAGTAAATTGAAGGATACTCGTTAGTTCTGTATTATCAGTACCCACTACATTTTACTTGACATACTCAAAATGTCAATGAACAAATTAATTCATCTATACCTTTTTTAAAAAAAGGGCTGATTTTACTTTGATAACTTACCCTCCTTACAAATTTTCATGTCTCTAGAAGTGAAAACTTCTGTCTTTAAACATCTGACAAACAGGAAAGTGCAATTCATGAAGGAATGTGTTTTGATTAAAAATAGATCTGATCAAAGTCATAAAAAATGCAACAATTTAATAATATCCTATTGTATTCAAAGGTAAAAGGAAACATGGAAACCTTGATAGTAAGTTTGACCCATGGTAAAAAATCTTTACTGCTGATAAAGACTTTTTTTTTCCTGAAGATTTATTTATTTACTAGGTGGGGAGGGAGAGAGCCAAGAGCATCACTCTGGCACATGCAATGCTGGAGACAGAACTCTGGACTTCATGCTTGAGAGTTCAATGCTATGCACCTCTTGGGCTGGATAAACATATTTTCATGAAAACAAAAACTGAGATAACAATTTTTAAGCGAGATGGGAAGGACGTAAAAAAGTAAGGCCTCAAATATGTCTTTGATATTTCTACCCCAAATATACTACTTCAAAGGCTCCCTAAGAGAAACAATCAGGAAAACTTATACAAAGAAATTTTTATTTTTACTTGTTAAGGCAATTCAGCTGACAGGAAAATGAGTGAAGCAGGTAATGAGTAAGTCTTATGTGCACAAAGCCCCAGATTCAATCCCCAGCACCATATATGTGAGCGCAGTGCTTTCGGCTCTTTAAATAATATTCTTTTTTCCTTCCTCTTCTTTTTTACCAGAACACTTGTCAACTCTGGCTAATGGTGGTGTGGGGGGTTGAACTTGGCACCTTGAAGACTCAGGCATAAAAGCTTTTGTGTAGGGGGTGGGGTGGTGGCACACCTGGTTGAGTGCATGTATTACAATGCACAAGGACCCAGGTTCAAACCCCTGGTCCCCACCTGCAGGGAGAAAGCTTTGCGAGTGGTGAAGCAGTGCTGCAGGTGTTTCTCTGTCTATCTCCCTCTCTATCCCCCCCTCCCCTCTTGATTTCTGGCTATCTCTATCCAATAAATAAAATTAAAAAATTTAAAAAAGTTTCTGTGTAACTATTATGCTATCTCCCACACCCATTTTGTTTATTTGTTTTAATTTTAAGCAATTCAATCAACTAGAAACTGAGGATATACATTTAAATTTGATTTATTAAAAATGCTATAAACTTCAAAACTTGTGTTAATATATTAAAATAATTATACAATTTTTATAATATATTAAAAGAAAATATAGTGAATGACAAAATGATTTCTAGCTGTCAACTGTTTTGGCCAAGTTGTATAATCAAAATGGTTAAGATAACTAGGGGGATAACTCAGCAGGGAAAGTAAAGGGCTTGGATGTGTGGAGCCGAGTTCAATTCCTGGCATCACCTATGTGCTCTGTTATCTGTGTTTGTCTGTTTCTCTCTGTGCTGCTTATAAAATAAAAAATACAGTTTTCGAAGTGTTAGTAGGAAATGTAATTCAATCTCTATTAAGATCAGCAAGAACAACAACAAAAAAATTTATATCTGCATCCTGAACACTTCTTCTTCTTCTAGCGTTTGCCATCCTGAACACTAAAGTGTTTCTAATGAAGGGAATGACTTTAAAATTCCTTTCTTTTCTATGTTAATGGTTATTTTGGTCTTTAAA
Source organism: Erinaceus europaeus (assembly GCF_950295315.1). Classification (NCBI taxonomy): domain Eukaryota; kingdom Metazoa; phylum Chordata; class Mammalia; order Eulipotyphla; family Erinaceidae; genus Erinaceus; species Erinaceus europaeus. Next base: position 58,713,798 of record NC_080175.1, read on the forward strand.
TGGTAAAATCTCTTCGGAGAGTTATATACAAACTGATCAATCATGTTTTTTTTACTAGAGTCCTGCTCAGTTCTGGCTGGTGGTGGTGCTGGGGGTTGAACTTGAAACTCCAGAGCCTTAAGCAAGAAGTTTTGTGTTTTTTTTTCCCCCCACAACCACTATGCTATCTCCTCATGAATATGATCACTCTGACTAAGCAATTGGAGCCCATATTAAAATCTGCTTTGTAAATTTTAAGTCCTTTAGAAAATATTTATTTTTTTTTTCTTTTAGTATGTATTCTTTGACAGAGGCCAGAGGTCCTGCTCCAGCATATACAGTGCTAGGGATCGAGCGCCCACGACCCCACTCAGACCAAAGCCTGCACTCTGAGCCACCCCACCCCTCCAGCCTCCAGAAAAATATTTTTAAGATATTTGTTCTTTTTAGTTAACATGCATCATTCCTAGCAGTTTATTCTAACAAATTTCAGCACAATCTCAATTATTCAAAACTTTTCCTCCTCCATTGGTTTTAGTCCTCAAAATTAATTTCACCCACTGAGATATTTTTGGCTTTAAATGAGAAATATGTTAAGCATTTATTTTACCTTGTAAGATATTAAAAATAAAACAGAAGCCTAGTAATTTAAAAAGATAATCTAATCTACAAGTTAATTTTTCTCAAAGTTGGGCTCTTCCCAAGAATGTTACAAAATTTAAATCATATAATTCAATTGTATTCAAAAAGTGACATCATCCAAGCCACCTTGAAACAAAAGCCCCCTGAAAAGCCCCAGCATTGCCGGAATCATACAACCAAAAAAGGTCAGCTAGATAAACCAAACGTTTCAGAACATACAAGCCAACAGAAGGGATCTATAAAGGATAATCACCTTAAGAGAAAAAACTTTGTGCAGATGACACTGGTTCAAATGCATTCCCTTGGGGAAAAAAAATCAACTCTGTAAAGATAGCAGATGGATTTGTTTAAATAGTAATAAAATTAACGAGGGACTTTAATAACCATCACAAATTATCAAGCATGCAACCATACCACAACAAACGTTTGTTTTTTGGTTCTTGTCCAGACAGCATGTTTGTCAGAAACTAACAGATGGCAATTTTAAGCTTTTCAAATTCACACGCAGTTAGATTGAGCAATGTGACGTAACGTGGAAGAGAATCATTTTTTACTGTCAGTTCAGCAAGAAAGTCAAAGAGCTTCCGAGGGCTTACCACTGGTGGATCAACAGGTGCTGGTGGCTGCACTTGTAGGTTTACCGCCACAGTCTGTGGAGGAGGAAGGGTCTGAAATGGCAACTGGACCAGAGCTTCTGCAGCCGGGAGATCCTCTTCTGACACCAAGGCATTCTGCACCAGAACCTGGCCCTGGGACAGAATGTCAGGCTGTACCTGTAAAGACTGCATGGATGGCAAGGGCAGTGGTGGCATCTGTGCTGGGGGAGATGCTGACATTTGTGGTGGGGTGGCAATTGGAATTGGAGAGGACTGCAGGGTGGAATACTGCTGGTGTGATGTTGGAGATACAATCTGCTGGCCCGGGGACACTAAAGCCGACTGCTGAACCGGGCCGATGTGTACAACAGGGGATGCTGGGAGTGGCAGGTGGGATGGGAGGTTCAGCTGTGCTGTGGGCTGCACCTGGCTAGTTGTGGGCTGCTGCAAGCTGGGTCCTGGCTGCAGAGCTGAGGACACGAGAGGGTGTGGCTGGATAAGTGCTTGAGGGTGAATGATGATAGTCGGAGACTGGCTCGGGGAGTGGGGAGGTGGGGGAGAGACTACCACAGACTGCTGTGCTGACTGGGACTGGCCAGGAGAAATGGTTAAAGGAGGGGGGTGACTCTGAATGGGCGAGCAGTGCTGGGACTGGGCATTGCTGGGGCCTGGAGGAAGGCCATGGTTGGGGAGCGGTAGGCAGTGCTGGGAGGGGGGCGGGTCTTGACTTGGACTTTGAAGGGTAATTGGCTGAATCTGTTGTTGTTGCTGCTGCTGTAGTATAAGCTGATGGTGGGAAACTTTGGGAGGTGGTGAGTGAAGAGGAATCTGCTGATGTTTTATGAGAGGATGAGGCTGAATTGGTGGATAGGAAGCTGTGAGAGAAAAAAAAAGAAAGGCAATTAGTATCTATTTCAAAACAAGACAAGTTTTATTTAAAATAAATCTAAAGGAAGAAAGTTTGCACATCAAGAGATCATTATCATCTATTACACGTGGCAAATCTTCGAGACAAGAATGACTTGAAAATTTAATGACAACTATTCCTGGGAAAACTGCTATTATTTCATAAAATAAGCCTTATGGTGAACTTTAAAACTTAACCAGAACTATAGATTCATAAATCAACAATACTTGATCTATTCCTTATAGGCTACCACAATATCTACATTAGCTTTTAGCAGGTTTATACATTTGAATGCCTTCTTTGGGAGAAAAGGAAGATTAATCCTGAACAAGCACAGGATGTATAGATGATTTCAAAATCCCCAAAATGCTAATATTAAAATTCATAAAATAAAGGTCTCATGCTTTCAGATCTGTTATCTAAATGTTCTTCCAACAGTTGAGGTAATTACTAATATAGCTTTCCAAATAAATTCCCAAATTTAAGTACAAATGAAGAGTTGCTATTATTTGACACAGGAAGGGAAAAGGATTTATATAAAGAGTTAAATAGGGGGCCAGGCAGTGGCACACCTGGTTGAGCACAAACATTACAGTGCACAAGGACACAGGTTCAAGCTCCTGATTACCACCTGTAGGAGGAAAAGTTTCATGAGTGGTGAAGTAGGGCTGCAGGTGTCTCTCGGTCTCTTTTCCTCTTTATCTCCCGTTCCCCTCTCAATTTGTCTCTATCCAATAATAAATAAACAAAAAAAAATTTTTAAAAAAGAGTTAAATGAATGGGGGTAGCTTCACGAGTGGTGAAGCAGGGCTGCAGGTGTCTCTCCCTATTTTCCCCTTCCTTCTAAACTTCTGTCTTTATAAAATAAACAAGTAAATAAAAGTTAAATGACTCAGTTAAGCAAGATATATCTGTGAATCCTATACTATGATTCCATAATCACTGTAAGTGAAAAATGAAATTCTATGAATCATTCCACACCTAAAAGAGCACTGGATTTGTTTGTGGAGAGAAGGGGCAGTGAGAAGTCCATGTTGTCTACACAAAGGATCTTCTTTTACTTTTTCTTCCAAACACACAAACCCTATAGTAACCTACTAGTAAGTCCTAGTATTAGTTTTCTCTACAGAGGAATCTCTTACCATAGGGATAATGGATGCAAAAATTCAGAATAATTGAGTGACAAGTATTGTTTCCTTTTCCATTATGCCTGTTCTGCATATTGGTGCATATGTTTAATCAAAAGAATACGCAGGTACATCTATCTGTTTAAATAAGAACAGAAACTAGAAATAAGAATAGAAACTAGAAGACAAAAATAAAAAGCATTCCTTGACAAGAATGCCATTAAAAAACAAAAGACATATTGAAATTTCATATTAAGTGATATGCAATTTAGGAACTATTTGAAAATGTTTGTTTATTTAATAATGTTATGGAGGAAGGAGAGAGAGAACCAGACCATCACTCTGGCATATGCTCAAACTCTGAACCTCATGTTTCATCTACTTTACTCACTTTACCTACAGTGCCACTTTATTCACCACTCAGGCCATCAGTTAAGCGATTCTTATTGATATATTTAATAAAAATTAGACACTCAAAATATGCCAGCAAAATAACTCACTTAGAAAGTGCACTGCTTTGTCATGTGCACAACCCAGGTTTGAGCCTGGGTCCCTCTCACTGAAGGAAGCTTTACCGCTCCCTCCCTCCCTCTCTCTCTCCCTCTCCCTCCCTCCCTCTCCCTCTCCCTCTCCCTCTCTGCCTTTTTACTTGTCTCTGTCAAAAAAAAAAATCATCTGGGGAGTCGAGTTGTAGTACAGTGGGTTAAGCGCATATGGCGCAAAGCGCAAGGACCTGCATAAGGATTCCGGTTCTAGCCCCAGCTCCCCACCTGTAGGGGAGTTGCTCAGAAGCAGTGAAGCAGGTCTGCAGGTGTCTATCTTTCTCTTCCCCTCTCTGTCTTCCCCTCCTCTCTCCATTTCTCTCTGTCCTATCCGACAGTGACGACAATAATAATAACTACAACAATAAAACAACAAGGGCAACAAAAGGGAATAAATATATATAAAAAAGAAAATACTAAAAAAAACTTTAAAAAAATCATCTGCAGACCCAATGATGACAAATAATTTTTTTCCTTAGTCTCAAAATGTTAACAAAGACTACAGACTGTCTTGCATCTATTTTTATATTCAGCCACATTTGTAATAAATGCATATACAAGTGTGGTCCGGGAGGTGGTGCATTGGATAAAGCATGGACTCTCAAGCATGAGGTCCTGAATTCAATCCCCAGCAGCACATGTACCAGGATGATGCCTGGTTCTCTCTCTCTCCTCCTAGGTTTCTCATAAATAAATAAATAAATAAATAAATAAATAAATAATCTTTTAAAAATGCATATACAGGTGCCCAAGTATCTTATTATGTTTTATTATACCAGGACTTCAGTGCTCTAGGCTGACTTGTTCAGATAGAGAGAGTGGGTGTGGGAGAAAGGGAAATGGAAGAAGGGAAGGAGAGAGAAGGAATCCACAGCACCAAAGCTTCCCTTACTGCGGTGAGGACCAGGCCCCAACTTGGGTCAAGCATATAGCAAAGTAGGCACACTATTACAAAGTGAGTTTGTTTGCTGGCCCTTCCACTAATTTAACATTTTTGTGATTGCTGGGGCTTCACCATTCTGGGTCAATGTTTCCAGACAGAAACAGTGAGACAACTGAGGAAGAAAGATACCAGTACCCCAAGTCTTCTTCTACTGCAGTGGGACCCAGACTTGAACCTGAGCTGCACACATGACAGAGCAGGTGTACTATCTAGGTGAGCTATCTTGCCAGCACCCCCCCCATTAAAAAAAAGTTTTGCATTTCACTGGTTATAATTTGAAGATCATTTAAATAAACTAACATTTGATTAACATCTCAAAAAAATTTGAAGGTTCAAAAATATCCACAATTAATTTTTTTCAAACCAGAGCACTGCTCAGCCCTGGCTTATGGTAGTGGGAGGAGGGAAGTTTGAACCCCTGAGGCTGGAGCCTCATTCATGAAAATCACCTCAAATAACCATTATGCTGTCTTCTACACCCATCACAAATTGATTTTTTTTTTTTTTGCCTCTAGGGCTCGGTGCCTGCACTACAAATCACTGCTCCTGGAGGCTATTTTTCCCTCTTTTTTTTTTTTTTTGTTGTTATTATTATCATCATTGCTGTGGTTGTTAGATAGGACAGACAGAAATGGAGAGAAGAGGGGAAGACAAAGAGGGGGAGAGAAAGATAAGACACCTGCAGATCTGCTTCACCGCTTGTGAAGCAACCCCCCTGCAGGTGGGGAGCCAACGTCTCAAACTGGGATCCTTGTGCCAGTCCTTGCGCTTTGTACCACGTGTGCTTAACACACTGCACTACCGCCTGACCCCCAATTTTTTTTTAAAGAAGAAATTGGGTCTAAAATTTTTATCAAATAAAATAATTTTCACATAATAATTAGATTAGCATTTCAAAGTAAGGTTGAAGTATTTTATGTCAGCACTATGAATCTACTATATGCATATTCCAAAAAAGTAAAATGAATAAAATCCTGGATATTTCTAGAGTGCCTTTTTCCCATGGGGCTCAAGGGCTTTCCTGTCTCTCTCATTTGCACTCAAAACGCTTTTATTTTCCTCTTTTACTGATAGGAAACAGTTTTGGTATGCACAAAAGCAAAGACCCAGTACAAGTCTAACCATTAAGTTACTGAAATTTTACCATATTCTTGAAATATAACAAGTATTATATTCACTGGAGTGACATTTTTGTGTGGTCTAACAAGTGGTAATCATTTTTCATTCTAGAGAAGATTAAACTTAGGCTTTAATATCTAGTCACTTAGTTCAAGAAATACGTGTTTGTCGTTCTATTAGAACATAAATTAACTGACAAGTACACAGATTACAGAATAAGCAACACTTCACAAGAAAAATCTTAGTGAGTTGGAGAATCATACAATGACTGTGCTACCTTCTCTGATTTTAATAAATACAATTATTGTTAGAACGGCTACATATTTGAGGAAGTAATAACCCATATAATCTCTCACACATGTAGAATTCCTTATGTATAGCAAATCAAAAATTTTACTGTAATTATTTTATTAATAGTCACAACTACATAAGGAAGGGGATGTAGACAGGATACTACATTAATCCTATATATTACCTATGAAGTCACTTGCCTAAAAGCACCTGGTTACCATGGGGTTCTGATGGGTCTAAAAGACTAAAATAATCTATAGTCATAACTTGGTCTAGATTCCTATTATGGACAGAATTTTCGAATTCAAAAAAATCCGTATCTTTGGAGCTGGGTTTTGGCACACCCAGTTGAGCACACAAAGCCAAGGGTTCAAATGTGCAAGGGCCTGGGTTCAAACCCCTGGGCCCCACCTGCAGAGAGGAAACTACACAAGTGATAGAGTAGTGCTACAGGTGTCTCTCTTTCTCTCTTTCCCTAGTACCTCCTCCCCTATCAATTTCTTTCTGTTCTATCAAATAAAAGAAAAAAGGAAGTTTTTAAAAAGTTTGTTCTATCATAGCCTATTAAACATTTTTTTAAGGTGGAAGGCTTATTTGAGTAGTCTCCCATTATTTGATATTTGAACAGCACATAATCCAGATGTTAACTGTCATCTCTCTCTCTCTCTCTCTCTCTCACACACACACACACACACACACACACATACACAAAATTTCATTATTATAATTTGTTTTCAGTGTTGGGTTCTTTAGATGCTCTTTCTTTTCAAGCTACAGTATATAGATTTTTTCCTTTAGCCTATAAAATTCGTATTTTAAAAATATTTTTAAAGTATTGTTTTACCCCACCTGGTGCTATTAACTGATGAATACTTGAAGTCCGGGTGACGGCTGTGCTTCTTGATTCCAGACTTGGACTTTCTCCTTTCTTATTACTTTCTGGGGAAGGATCTCGTTGGCTGATTTTAGAACTGGTCACCGTTGTCTTGTTATGACAAATTGTCAATGACTGAGTTTGACTACTGCTTTTTGGTGGACCATTCTGTGAGCTAGATAATACACCCAGCTTCTGGCTGCGTAAAGTTAAATTCTGAACCTAAGAACCACAGAACAAAAAGTAAGGATAAAACAGATAGTATTAACTGATGTGGTGATCACTACTATGAAAACAACAATGATAATACATTTAAAGTTCATTCATAAAGCTCCAAATACTTAAAACAACTTACTGAAACTGACTCCCCTGAGGAAAAGTGGAGCCATTATTTTAACTAATCACGTCTTTAAAAAATTAATTGCGATTTTTTTTTGTTGACACCAAGGCTTCACAGCTGCAGGCTGAGATTTTTTTCAGATAGAAACAGAGGAAGAAAAAGGAGGAGAGACACTAATGCACCAAAGCTTCCCCTTGTGCCATAGGACTCTCTGGTGTAACAGGGGCTCAAACTTGGGAAATACAAGTGGCAAAGAAGATGCCCTCCAAGGGAGCTATCTCGGTGGCCCCTAAGTTACAACTTTTAAAAGATGTTAAGAGAGTCGTTAAGAACTAAAAGAAAATGGGAGTGAGTGAATGAGTGAGTGTGTTGCAGATTAAATGTGAATGAGAAAATTCCCCTGCAACATACTACACTTTAAAGTTTGCAGATCAGAGACCATCAAGAGAAAGGAAAAGAAGTTTAGGAGACCACAATGGCTTCTCTGTGCCAGGACTATGAAACATTTCAAGGTTACGAGTACCTCACAACTACTAGCCAGAAGATACTACACACAGTAAGGAGAGTATGGATACAACACTGTCTTAACGAGCAACAGTATTTACCTCAGAAAGAGATAAACAAACAAAAAAACTGTTACCAGCTCTATAAAGAATAGTGGTCCGGGAGGTGGCACAGTGGATAAAGCATTGGACTCTCAAGCATGAGTTCAATCCTTGGCAGCACATGATGTCTGGTTCTCTCTCTCTCTCTCTCATCTTCCTCATGAACAAATAAATAAAATGTTAAAAAAGAATAAATGCTAACCTTGTAAATAACAGTCTAGCAAATCATCTACCACACTGAGATAATCATTATCCTTTTAAGACAGAGAGACACACCCACCAGAGCACTGTTCAGCTTTGGCTTATGGTAGTGCTGGGGACTGAACCTGAGAACTCAGAACTCAGGAATGAAAACTTTTTTGTGGAACCATTATGCTGTCTCCCCAGCTCTAACACTGTGATAATTATAAATTGTTCTTTTTTTAGTTGGCTAGATTTTATTACTGCTCTGGAAATTCCTTGCCTTTAAACAGTTTGCATGAACTAAACTGTGTGGGGGTGGGGGGTGGGGAGAGGGGAGTGATGGCACACTAGGTCAAAAACATGTCAATGTTTCCATTTTATAAATAAAAAAACCAAACAAACAAAAAATAAAACACATGCTATAATGCACAAGGACCTAGGTTCAGACACTGGTCGCCCCCTGCAGGGGGAAAGCTTAACAAGCTGTGAAGTATGTGTTACAGCTCTCTCTTTCTTAAAATTTATTTTCAATGACAGAAAGATACACATAGAGAGCTACCAGAACACTGCTCAGCTCTGGCTTATGGTGGTGCTGGGGACTGAACCTGAATCTTTGGAATCTCAGGCATGAACATCTTTTGCACAGCCATTATGCTGTCTTCCCAGCACACAAGTGGGTGTCCTCTCTCCACCCCCCATTCTCCCTGTATCTTCTTTATCTTTCTTCCCTTCCCTGATCAATTTTTCTTTGTCCTATCAAATAAAGGAAGGGAAAAGTGCTTTGGTAAAATACAACAACAACAACAACAACAAAAACCTACATGCGGCCCTGAAATGGTTTACACAATGACTCCACAGCCAAACCATATTAATAATTCATTTTGTTTTAGTTACTCATCTGATAGGATAAAGAGAATGTAAGAGAGCAAGAGGAGTTAGGGAGAAAGAGATAACCCATAGCACTGCTTCACCACTTGTAAAGCTTCCCTTTTCTGCAAGTGGGGACTGGGGGCTGGAAACCAGTTCCTTGCACACCACCACCTGGTCCACGCATCATAATATTCTAGCTTGTGTTCCTTTCTTTCCAAATAACCTTGAGTTTCTCTCATTAAGAACCTTCGCTCTCATCTAAAATGCCATTCTAACTCTAAGTTGTCTTCTCCAGCCCAACCCATTTGTTGAGGTCAAGTAAAAAAATCTTTCCCCCCAAAGTTTCAAGATTTACTTAAAGATAATTTACCCACCCCAACACTTCTTTCTTGTATTAAAGGTGTTTTGGGAATTCTATTTTCTTTAATTTAACCTATTTTTATTAGTGACTTAATAGTGCTTTCATGATGATCATAAAGTTATTAGGCTCTAGATCCACACTGCCACAGTTCTGTGTCCTCCTTCCTCCATGCCCCATGGATAATCACCACAGCTTTCACATTCTTTTTTTTTTTTTTTTTGGCCTCCATTATTGCTGGGGCTCGGTGCCCTACACTACAAATTCACTGCTCCTGGAGACCATTTTTCCCATTTTGTTGCCCTTGTTGTTTATCTTTTTTTTTTTTTTTTTTTTTTACCAGAGCACTGATCAGCTCTGGCTTATGGTGGTACAAGGGATTGAATTTGGGACTTGTAAGTGTCAGACATGAGAGTCTCCTGGCATAACCATTATGCTATCTACCCCCAGCCCAGTTTATCATTTTTGTTGTTGTTATTATTGTTGTCACTGTTGTTGGATAGGACTGAGAGAAATGGAAAGAGGAGGGGAAGAAAGAGAGAGGGAGAGAAAGATAGACACCTGCAGACCTGCTTCACCGCTTGTGAAGCGACCCCCCTGCAGGTAGGGAGGCCAGGGGTTTGAACCAGGCGGGATACTTGCGCTGGTCCTTGAGCTTTGTGTCATGTGCGCTTAACCCACTGCACTACTGCCTGGCCCCAGCTTTCACATTCTTAGTGACAATTTGGCTACAATTTTGTTATGTTTTAATTTTTTTATTGGGAGGATTAATGGTTTATAGTAACTACAGTTGTTGGTACATGTATAATATTTCTCAGTTTTCTGTAAAACATTTTCCCCCCACCTAGGTCCTCATTCACCATCATACATCACCTGAAACACTTCAGCCCACCCAAAGATCTTTACTTTGGTCCAATACACCAACTCCAGTCCAAGTTCTACTTTGTGTTTCCCCTTCTGTTCTCAACTTCTGTCCATGAGTGAGATCATCCCATATTTATCCTTCTCTTTCTGACTTATCTCACCTTACATAAATTTTTCAAGTTCCATCCAAGATGAGGTGAAGAAGGTAAACTCAACATTTTTAAAAATTTATTTATTTAATTTATTCCCTTTTTGTTGCCCTTGTTGTTTTATTTGTTGTAGTAGTTGTTGATGTCATCGTTGTTGGATAGGACAGAGAGAAATGGAGAGAGGTGGGGAAGACAGAGAGGGGGAAAGAAAGACAGACACCTGTAGACCTGCTTCACCGCCTGTGAAGCGACTCCCCTGCAGGTGGGGGGCCGGGGGCTTGAACCGGGATCCTTATGCCAGTGGTTGCGCTCTGCACCATGTGCGCTTAACCCACTGCGCTACTGCCCGACTCCTGAACTCAACATTTTTAATAGCTGAGCAGTATTCCATTGTGTATATACTACAACTTTGTCAGCCACTCATCTATTGTCAGACACCTGGATTGGCCAACTTTTTTTTTTTACAAGTTCACAGCTTCAACTTTTTTTATATCACACATATGAGTGAAACCATCTCATAGTTGTCTTCCAGGCAAACGCTAGAAGAAGTTGTCTTCCAGAGACATGGAGGTCACCTGGTGTTTTGGGTAGCACTTTTTTCACAGAAGTTTGGGTGCTGACCTATATAACACCAACAAATGCCTAAGCTTGGGAAGAGGGTTGGGGAGATAGCATAATGGTTCTACAAAAGATTTTTATGCCTGAGGCTCTGAGGTCTCAGGTTTAATCCCCTGTACCACCACCATAAATCAGAGCTGAGCATGCTCTGGTTATCTATCTAATCTAATCTAATCTAATCTAATCTAATCTAATCTAATCTATTTTAGATCTATCCATCTTTCTTTAAAAATAAATAAAATATTTAAAAAATAAAAAGAAAATTAAAAAAGAAAGGGAAGAAGAGACACAACATTTTTCATTCATTCAGACAGTGAGGCAGGGAGAAAGCCAGCACAGCCCCAGGGCTTCCCCCCCAGCAGCCACAGCACTACCCCAGGTGCTGTGCAGATTCCAATCTTTGTGTGTGTGCATGGAAAGATGAGTTACTCCTCTGGCCCCTCAGTTTATTTTAGAATTGCTAGTGTCTTGTCTGTGAAATACTGAGTTGACAGGCAGGTGCCCATCCTGGCACTCACTTTGGTTCTGCAGACCTAACAGAAATAACCATAAATCTTACATGTTCATTTATATCTGCTTTTGGTAATATAACATTTTTTTTTGCGGGCGGGGGGGGGGTAGGTGAGGTATTTCTATATATGGTTTTCTTGATAATATTAAAATCTGTATTTAACAACAACAAAAATCTCAAAGAATTTTAGTGGAGGCACATTAAAATCTATCAGAGAGCAAGGGAAACAACAACAACAAAAACAACAAAAAACCAAAACCAAAGACAGCCTGAGATTTTACATCTGCCAACACATGGCCCATAAAGTGAACCAGATGATAATAAACTTGGTGGGGAGTCTAGCATGTGAAAAACTGGAAAACCTCCTGCAAATGCAAAACGTTCCCAACAAATGAAAGATCTACATAAAAAGTGCAGCAGTGCATTTCTATAGAACATTTCCTTTCTTCTGTTTTTCCACTTGATTCCTGGAATTCAGAAAGAAAATGTGATGATGTACACTGCGTACAATCTATTTATATATAAAGGTAACGTAGTCACACTTTCTTGTGGACTTCTCAAGAAACACTCATTCTTTCTAACATAAAGAATATTGAAGCACTCTCTAGGATCCGCAGAGGCAGAGCACTGCCCAGCTCTGGTTTATGGTGGTGCTGGGGATTGAGCCTAGGACTCTGGAGCCTCAGGCACGAAAGTCTCTTTGCATAACCATTATGCTATCTCCGTAGCAACAAATCTTTTTTTTTTTCCCAGGATACTAAGGTACTCTTAATATCTAATTTTCATCTAAACTTTTCCTATGATCTCATTATGGAAACTTTTGTGGTCCTAGAGGTGGCATAGTAGATAAAGTGTTGTACTCTCAAGCATGAGGTCCTGAGTTTGATCCCTGACAGCACATGTATCAGAGTGATGTCTGGTTCTTGCTCTCTCTCTCCTATCCCTCTCATTAATAAATAAATACAAATATATATTTTTTAAAAAATGTAACTTTTGAAAAAGTCTAAGTCTTACATGAAGTAAATTGCTAATTTCACAAACCTTACAAATATATACTCTCAAATCAATTATTTAATTTGGATTTAACACTGTCTGAATTAGTTTTTTCTTGGCAGATAAAACCAAGAGTTAATGTCACATTACTGAGTCTCTAGTTTTTAAATCCAGAAGGCTGTTTTTCCTCAAAGCTAATATCATTCCCCAGATAATCCTAGTAAAATCTGTTACTTCCCTATTAACATAAGTCATATGTTTCTGAAAATCAATCTTCTTTTTAGTGTGCCAGAGAGAAGAAACAGAGTATTTCAAATAATAAAGGCAAGACAGTTTCTGATTTTGGGAGTAGGGTGGTGGTGCAGCAGGTTAAGCGCAGGTGGCGCAAAGCACAAGGACCCACATAAGGATCCCAGTTTGAGCCCCTGGCTCCCCACCTGCAGGAGGTCCGCTTCGCAAGCAGTGAAGCAAGTCTGCAGTTGTCTATCTTTCTCTCCCTCATCTCTGTCTTCACCTCCTCTCTCCATTGCTCTGTCCTATCCAACAGCAATGACTATAACAATAATAACTACAACAACAAAACAAGGGCAACAAAAGGGAATAAATAAATAAATGTTTAAAATTTTTTTAAAAATTCTGATTTTTTGGACAGTATGCTATAAATCTTAATGCTAAGGAAAGATTAAGTGTTATGTGAACTTCTGTAACTCAAGTATTAAAACTTCCAATTCTTCACTGTTCAATAAATAACTATCTTTTAAACTATAAATACTAGTTTTAAATGGAGGGTTGAGGAGATAGCGTAATGATGACGTATTAAGACTTTCATGGCTAAGGTTCCAAGGTCCCAAGTTCCCTAGCACCACCATAAGTCAGAGCTGAAAAGTGCACTAGGGTCCCACTCTCCCTGTCTCTCTTTATTTTATTTTATTTATTTTATTTAAATGGAAGGGACAGGGAGAAAGATACAGAGGAAAAGAGAGGACAGCGCTGCTCAGCTCTGGTTTATGGTAGTGCTGGAAATTGAACTTTGGATACTGGAGCCTTAGGAATGTAAGTCCTTTGCAAAACCATTATGTTGTCTCCACAGTACTAGTCAGTCAGTCAGTCTCTCTCTCTCTCTCTCTCCATATATATCTTTCCCTCTGTGTCTCTCTCATTAAAGTAAAATAAAACAAAATGGAATACGAAATATTCAAAGTTCACAGCCCTCAACTGGAAGAAAGTCATCACTGAAGTATTTGAAGTATTACAGAACCTTCTATGCCATTTCAACAGCACAACAAAGAAAAACATTTGTTGAAAAAGAAAAGAAATGCCTAAAGGTCAGTTCACACCTCTGGTTTCTCAAAGGCTGTCTTTGAAATAAATCCCATCATCATAGAGCCACTACTTGAGTCACATCAAGCTGAACCCCAAGTAGCCACCTTTATGAATTATTTTGACTATACCCACATTGAAGGTGCTATTAATATTAAAGACACCATACAGTGTTTTTTTTTTTTTTTTCTCATGAGAAACCACAAGCAGATTGTGTTCTAGAAAAATATGTTAGGTATAATTTCCTAACAGGTGGCTTCTTTTATCTTGTTAGCTAGCTAGAAATACTTCAAATTCTTTTATTTCCCTTCTCACTACTGATTACTTAAAAGTTAATATCCGGGGCCACGTGGTGGCGCACCTAGTTAAACGCACACATTACAGTGTGCAAAGACCTGGGTTCAAACCCCTAGTCCTCACCTGCAGGGGAAAGCTTCATGAGTGGTGAAGCTGGGCTGTAGATATCTCTCTGTCTCTCTCTCTCTCTCTCTCTATCTCCCCCGTCCCTCTCAATTTCTCTCTGTCTCTATATAGATAGAGATCCAATAGTAAATAAATAAATAATATAAAAAAACAAATATTAAAATAAAGTTAATATCCATGTGTGACTCATTCTAGGCAATGTATAATAAAGACAGCAATTAATGGCATATGAGCTTCATGGCCAACACTATAATAAATACTTTATGATTAATGTCTCACTTATTCTTATAACTCTTGAGCACATAGGACTAGTTTTCAGTGAAGAAACTGAGATTAGCATCGGCAACGACAGCTAACAGTGAGTGCTATATCTGGATACTGTTCTGTTTTTTATTTACTCATACATTTAAACTTTACAACATCCCACAAGCTAATGTTACAATTATTTTATACATGTATTTTTTCACACTGTTGAAAGTGAGTGAGAGACTAAAGATAGACAACAAGAAAAAGAGCAGATACTTGAACACAGAGATTCTGGCTGCAGAGTTCAAAGTTAAAATATCAGATGCCATGATCTTTGCTAAAAGCAATCAATTACTAGGTTGTCAGAAAAGTTATGATACATTTTTGCTAAGGAAAACATTGTTGCAGGTGTCTCTGTCTCTCTCCCTGTCTCTCCTTCCCTCTCAATTTTCCTGTCTATCCAATAAAATAGTAAATAAAATTAAAAATAAAACCAAAACAAGGGCCAGTGAAATAGCTCATTTGGATTGTGCATTGCTTTGCTATACATGTGACCCAGTTTCAAGCCTGGCCACCACACAATGAAGGCAGCTTCACTGCTGTGGTCACTTTTACTCTCTACCTCCCTGTCGAGGAAGGAAGGAAGGAAGGAAGGAAGGAAGGAAGGAAGGAAGGAAGGGAGGGAGGGAGGGAGGAAGGAAGGGAGGGAGGGAGGGAGAAAAGAGAGAAAGCTAGGGAGGGAACAGGCATTTCAACAAATTAATCAAAAGAAAAGCATTATAAAAGTTTAGAGGGAGTCGGGCAGTAGCGCAGGTGGTGCAAAGCGCAAGGACCAGCATACGAATCCCGGTTTGAGTCCCTGGCTCCCCAACTGCAGGGGAGTCGCTTCACAAAAGGTGAAGCAGATCTGCAGGTGTCTGTCTTTCTCTCCCCCTCTCTGTCTTCCCCATCTCTTTCCAGTTCTCTCTATCCTATCCAACAACATCAACAACAATAACTACAACAATAAAAAAAATAAGGGGAACAAAAGGGAATAAATAAGTAAATATACATTTAAAAAAAGTTTAGAGTTCAGGGCTGAGAAGACAGCAGAGTGGTTATACAAAAAGATTTCCATGCCTCCAAATTTCCCAAATTCAATCTGTAGCACCACCATAAATCTGAGCTGAGCAGTGCTCTGGTTAACAAAGTTCAAGAAGAAGGATCTTAAAGTTAGCAAAGACAAAAACTCATTTTATAAATATAGGAAATAAATTCCAATGGAGTTAAGGAACAGTAGAAGAGAACAGACATATTATGAAAAATCTGATTTTACCTCATCATATTTATACAAATAAATTAAAAAATGACCTTTAAAATTCAGTAAAATAACATATAGACAGGTCTATAAAAAGTATCAAAGAATATTACTAAATTTTAAAAATAAGGCAAGGATGACCGTTAAGTATAACAATTTCTACCATATGAGGTATAAAACATTAACTATGGAACAAAAAACCTACAGTAATATCATACAAAATAATATTCTTTGTGACTTTTTTAACTTAAAATTGACTGAATTTGGGAGTCAGGTGGTAGCGCAGCAGGTTAAGCGCATGTGGTGCAAAGCACAAAGACCTGCATAAGGTTCGAGTCCCCCAGCTCCCCACCTGCAGGGGAGTCACTTCACAGGCGGTGAAGCAAGTCTTCAGGTGTCTTTCTTTCCTTCTCTGTCTTCCCCATCTCTCTCCATTTCTCTTTGTCCTATCCAACAATGACAACATCAATAACAACGACAACAATAAAACAAAAGGGCAACAAAAAGGAATAAATAAATATTGACTGAATTCATTTTATGAACCTCATTGAGGTACAATTTAAATATACTAAAGTTATTTAATATTACATCAATTAGCTTTGAAGTTTATTTTTATATGCCAGAGGACTGCTCAGGTCTGGTTTATGACAGTCCTGGGGGTTGGACTGGGATCATTGGTGGCTTAAGCATGAAAGTCTTTTTGCATAACAATTATAAACAACACACAACACTTCCCTCCCTAGTGTCCTTTCCCAGTCAATCTCCTACTTCTTGTCCTGTGTGCCACCACTCTGACTTTCTGCATACAGGTTTTGGATGATCTAGAATTTCATATAAATAAAATCACAAAGTATGGAGCCTGGTTTTCTGGTTCCTTTCACTAGTTATATTTCTGAGGTATACCTCAGATTTTTGTTCTGATGTCTGAGAACTATTCCACTACATAAAATTAACTATGATCAGTAGTTAAAGGACGCTGGTTGTTTCCACTATGGTGACACTCTGAGTCTGCGATGATTACTCATTGATACACACATCTTCATGTGGATGCATATTGTCAGATCTCTCATTCAACATACTGAAATGGAATTTGCTTGGTCACACATCTATCCCATGTTCAACTCTATAAAGGAACTGACAAAGTTTTCCAAAGTAGTTGTACCATTTCACGCACTCACCAGCAATGGATGAATATGACTGTTCCACATTCTCACCGACACTTGGCTGAATTAGTCTCCTTCACTTCAGTCAAGCTAGTGAGTATGTGGTGTCACTGTCACTTTGATTTTCACATCTGTTTTTTTTTTTTTTTTGACAGAGATAGAAATTGAGAAAGGGGGGACTAGAGGGAGAGAGACAGATACCTGAAGCACTGTTTCACCAGTTGTAAAGCTACCACCTGCAGGTGGGGACTGGGGGCTTGAACCTGGGTCCTTGCATGCTTGTAACGTGCGTACTCAACCAGATGTGCCACTACCACCTGGTCCCTGCACATCTATTATGGTTACTGCTGTTGAGCATTTTTTGTGATTATTATTATTGTATTTTTTTTCTCTTTGTGAGGTTCTGAAGTAGTTTACTCATTTTAAATCAAATTTCTTCTTTTTTTTAGTCTTGGAAATGTATCTTTTTTAAATTTTATTTTTATTTATTAATGAGAGAGGAGGAGGAGAGAGAAAGAACCAGACATCACTCTGTGGTACATTTGCTGCCAGGGATTGAACTTGGGACCTCATGCTTGAGAGTCCAATGCTTTACCACTGTGTCACCTCCCAGATCACTAAATCAAATGTCTTATATTAAGTTGTTATTTTGTATTTTCTGTATGCAAGCGATTTGTCAGACATAGGTACTGTGAACATGTTCCTTCAGTTTGAGGCTGACTTCTTTAATTTTTTATCAGTTTTTCTGAAAAAAACAGTCAGTGTTATATTTTGATAAAGTCCACTTTGTCACTGTTTTCTTCTGTGGCTCACGTTTTTCATGTCTTACCTAAGAAAGCTTTATCCACACTAAAGTGAATATATTTCTTGTTTTCACTACAAGTGTTAAAGCTTGGGCTTTTGTGTCAAGCCAGGCTTGCCTGTGCATGATTACTATGTCCAGGTCAACTTTTCCCTTGAGTTAGAGGCAAAGAGAGAGAGAAAGAAAAAGGAAGACAACACAACACAAGAGCTTCCCCAGATGTGGTGCTAGAGCTTAAATGTGGGCATGGCACATGTCCTATACAGTGAGCCTGGATATTTATTTTATCCAGTGCTATCTCTGTAAATGGCATGACAAGAAAGTTAAGACTCATTTATTCCAAGTACAAAAGTAATAATCCTTTTTTAAAAAAAAATATTTTTATTTGAATATTATTGGATAGAGACAGAGAGGAGGGAGATAGAGAGAGAAAGAGACAAAGAGATACCTGCAGCCCCAATTCATCACTCATGAAGCAGGTAGGGAGCAGAGGCTTGAACCTGGGTCCTTGCACATGTAGTGTGTGTTTAACCAGGTGTGCCACCATGTGGCCCTCAAAAGTAATATTCTAGTCAAGATTCTTAATTTAAAATCTACCCAACTAATTTTTTAAAACATACTTTTATATTTACTTATTTCCTTTTGTTGGCCTTACTATTTTATTATTGTAGTTATTATTGTTGTTATTGATGTCCTTGTTGTTAGATAGGACAGAGAGAAATGGAGAGAGGAGGAGAAGATGGGGGTGGGGGGGGGAGAAAGACAGATACCTGCAGACCTGCTTCATTGCCTGTGAAGTGACTCCTCTGCAGGTGGGGAGCCGGGGGCTTGAACCAGGATCCTTATGCCAGTCCTTGCACTTCGCGCCACATGTATTTAACCCGCCGCGCTACCACCCCGACTCCCTACCCAACTAATTTTTAAACTTATAATCCATCTTGACTTAGTTATTACATAGCTGCTTGCAAAGAAAAATAAGCAAAGAATACATCCCATGTAAGAGAAGATCTGATTTACAACTGGAGTAAAACAATTTACACTGGAGTAAAACTTCGTTAATTTGCACTGTCAACCTAAATATTTACCCGTATTATAATCTCCAGAGCACAAGAAGCCTTTCCTAAAGTATTTCATTTAATTTAAAATCAGAAATGCAAGACAGTGAGCATTGAAACCATCAGTAACTTAAAACACAAATGTCTGTGTATCTTTGATCTGAGATACAGACCTAGAGTACTACCTTATGAAGCTAGACAAGCTCACCTGAGTAGCTGCAGACTGACAGGAAGATGACGATGACGACGAGACAACAGGAATGTCAGACTGTACAGCAGCCACAGTGGTAGCGGGTGTGAAAATCAGCTGTACAGACAGAAAAACCAAAAAAATACCCTAAGACAAAAGAACATGTTCTACACACAATGTATAGCAAGCAAGAGAGACTGAAATTTATGACAGAGAGACAATGCCGTTTAGGATTGCTTCCTAAGCAAAAGGTTTTACATGACAAAGGGAAATTTCTGATAATAAAGAACTCAAAAAAATATATAAGCAACTTTGAAACAGCTCATGATTATGATGATTAGAAAAACAAATCAGTGCTCAAAAACAAAAATGCATTTTGATAATATGAAATTCCTCATACCAAATTGTGCCCCAAATAAGCTGTTAAATTTAAACTCCCCAATTCAAAACTACTATGGCTGGATTCCTAAAACAGAAGTTAAAATAGATAACCATTGACATTATAGATTAAACTTCAGTGAAAAACATGAAAAGGAACACCAAAACCCTTTCCCTCTACATCAGAAAGGAAAACTATGCCACAACTATAATACTCCACTCAGAGACATAAGATCTATAGCACAAACCTAGCTTATTTTTTATTGTGAAGCTATTTGTAAGTATACATTCCAAATGTCAATGCAAAAATATATCAAAATTCAGTAACAAAGCAGCTTACAGAAAAAGCTCCACATCAAAAAAAACCAAAAAAACTTGACTTTACTTAACATCATTTCTTTTCAAATATTGATTTATGTTGAAATAGAACATCATAATTTAAAAGGCATTAATCTAGAGTGATCATTCTTTTCAATTTAGCAAATTATGACAACTGTTTTTAATTATGTATACTCTATTTTAATTTTACATTTCTATTTCTCAAAAACCATTCCAGCTTAAATAAAACTGCCAACTAAAGATCTAGATTTTGGTGGAGGAGATAGCACAATGGCTATATAAAGGACCTGCATACCTGAAGCTCTGAAGTCACAAGCTCAATCCCCCAAACAACCATAAGTCAGGAAAAAAAAAAGCTTCATTTTTTTAAAAAAGAAATATCACTTTATTGAGGAAAAGGTTGTTTTTCATGGGGAACTTCTTTAGTGGACTAAATTTAAGTATGTTGAATAACAGAGTATAACTCAGAGATATATAAGGTAAAGAAAATAACTTAAGTCGATGAAACTGCCCACTGCAGAGGCCAAGGTGGTCAAATAATAACCATTTTAACTGGTCCAGCTTAATTCTGAAGCATATTATTAAGATCTCATGATGGGGGAAATGTGTCAGAATGTTTTCTGAGTGATCAGTGGTTCCCATTAGAACTATGAGAGCAAACATTCTTTGCAATTTTAGTAAAGAACTGGGGGAGGGGGGTAGATAATATTCTGCTAATGGATAAAAATTACATATGTATATATTATATCTAGTTTCCTATAAAGATGCTAAAATAGATTCCAGGTTAGGAAGATAGTTCAGCACCAGAGCACAGGATGTATATGCCTGAGCAACCAAAGGTCCCAAGTTCAATCCCCAGCACCATCACATGTTGGTCTTGCTCTCTCATAAAAATAAGTAAAAAAGATTTAAAACATAGTTTTAAAAATAAAAAACAAAAAAAAAATCAACTAGTCTTTACATGTCTTAAAGAAGCTAAGCAGTTAGCTTATGAAGCCAACAGGTACTTAAATACAGAACAGCCAATTAACACTCCTGTATTAATAACAGACCAGGCTGAGCATAAGAATTCAAATCACCACACTGAGTTGAGTATGAGATGGGAAGAGTCAAAGCTAAGACTCATCTGATAAAGTATTAGGGACTCCAATTCAGATTCCAGAAGACCCGCCACAATATAAATTCTAGTTTATAGTTATCAACCAAGCTTCTGACATTTCTTTCTTTTTTTCTTTTTTAATCAAATCAAAGGTTATCCAAGATATGTAATGTTTTGGTGTGCCACTACAGATACCAGTTATAAAAGTATGATGCCATCAATTTCAGAGATGTAAAAATATGGAAAAAAAGTTTTATATCAATAAACTTTAATATAAAGAAATATTACTCTTAGTAGCCAGAGTAGTGGCTCAGCAGTAAGAGTGCATGCTTCCCAGGCAGGGCTAGATAGCTTAAGGATTCAAGGTCCCAGATTCAGACCCCTGCACCACCATAAACCAGAGCTGTGCAGTACTCTGGTTGGGGGAAAGAGAGGGAGAGGGAGAGGGAGAGGGAGAGGGAGAGGGAGAGGGAGAGGGAGAGGGAGAGGGAGAGGGGAAGAGAGAAAGAGCATGCTTCCATGTAGGAGGCTGGGGTAGATTCCCAATGGCCCTCTCCCAATAAATAAATCATCATCATCATCATCATCATCATCATCACTCACTCTGTTACACGATCTGTTAGCTTCCCACTGTTGCTCACTACTACAATTAAGAGGCCGGATTTTCATAGCATAAATGTACGAGGGCTAAGAACAAACACATTCAAAATGTGTTAAACATTTCTTAAATATTTAAAAAGCCTTCTTACTGTACCAAATCAAGAGACACTTTGATCTCTCTCAGATTCTTAAGCACTAAGAGACTGCTAGCTCATATCTTACCATTTGAGCTCGTAGGTACATTTGAGCTTGGCTGGCCGTTAGGGTGGGGGAGGTACTCCCTAGTAACATAGTTTGTTGGGTAATACTGCCGCTGGTAGAACTGGAAGCCTGGGAACGGCTTATTAACTGTGCAGGTGTAGGAGAAGTGGAGAGGTTGATCTAAGGAAGAAAACATATCAGGTCATAGGCTTCCATTTCTGCTTCCATGTCAGCACATTTCACTATCCTGCAGCTAAGCAAAGCAATCAAAGGAGGTTCGTGAACCTAAAAAAAGAAAAGGCTTTCATTTTTGATGGATCTTTCACTTCTTTGAGCTATGACATATGCACATAGGCCAACAAGAGCAGGTAGGTTAAAAAAAAAAAAAAAGCAGGTACTGTCTAGTAAGCTAGACCAGGTGCAATGTTAGCTGCAATATGCTTCAGTAAGATTCCATCTTAAAATATCACTTCCACTTTTGCTCAGAAGTAAGGCTAATCCTCCATAATTTTAATATTCCTTGTAAAAACTTGAAACACTCTAGTCAACTTTATGCTATTTTGTCACATTCTGAGGGGACCATGAAGTAGACAAAAATTCAGATACAGTTCATTCACAAACATAAATACATATGTAAACATATAATTAGTGTAATGTTCTCCCTCCCTCAAAAGCTCTCTAGAGGAGAAAATACAGTTGCTACTTGTCAAACAGATGGAAAAATTCTAAATATTGGCAACAAAGTTATAAACACTCATTTGCTACTATTTAGCTACTTATTTTTAAATAGAGAGAGTATGAAAGAGACCAAAGCTTCCTTCATGCAGTGGAGACCAGGCTAGGACCTGGGTCTCGGACATGGCAAAGCAGCACACTGTCCAAATGGGCCAGTCCAGTGGACCTATAAACACTGTTTTAAAGTTCAGAACTTCCAAGAGAGACAGCCTGCATCACTATACATACAACCTAGGTCTAAGACCCAGCACCATAGGAGATATGTTCTGGAAAGAGAAAATCATTGGTGCTGTAGTTGTCTAATAACTTCTGAGTAGTTATTAATGAATTATAAAACCATTTTTAAAGAAAAATTCCCAGATCACTTATAGACAAAAGAGAAAGTTTTGGTGCTGTATTATATATCTCTCCCTCTGTATGTTGCTCTCCCTATCTGAAAGAAAAGGTGACCCAAAACTGTGACATCACACATGTGTGTGGCCTAGGTTCCAACAGAAAATTTAAAACCTCTGTTAAAGAATAAAATAGTGTGTGTGTGGGGGGGGTGGGCACATGGGAAGGAGGAAATAGCATAATGGTTATGCAAACATACTCTTTATGCTTGAGAGTCCAAAATCCCATGTTCAATCCCATGCACCATCACAAGCCAAAACTGAACAGTACTCTGGCTTTAAAATAAGGGGTGGGGGGCAATGCCACACCTGGTTAAGTGCACACATTACAGTGCGCAAGGACCTAGGTTCAAGCCCTTGGCCCTCACTGATGGGGAAAGCTTCACAAGTAGCGAAGCAGGGTGTTTCTCTTTCTTCCACTCCCCTCTCAATTTCTGTCTCTATCTAATAAGAAATTAAAAAAAAGAAGAAGAAAATAGTGTATAGTTTTGCTCTAAGATAAACAAAAGGCTAGTGATTGGCTGAATCTGTGAAGGCAAGTCAGGTGGGATAGGTAGGGAACAGCTTCCCAGTTGCATACCATATATATGTGCTATCTATTTCAAAAGTAACATTTTTCATGAAAAGTAATACCTCCTGACTTCAAATCCTTTTCTTATGGGGCAAAGCTGAGAATAAAATTAAGAAACAAACTAATGAAAGAAACAGTTTACTAGAATCAAAGGATTCAAGGAAGACACAGATTGGATAAATATATTGATGTACCAGGACACACTTACAGAAATGCCATCAATAGATTGATGTGAAAAGTGAGAATACACAGCTAAACTCTGAAAGGTAGAGAGGAATGGGACTTCCCTGCATTGTTTTGGTGGCACCTGGAGCTACATCTTTGAATTGCTTCCAGTCTGGAGAAGCCAGAAGTTAGTTTTGCTGCCTTTCGGGAGAATCAAAACTCTACAACTGCACCATCCCACCCCCCCCCCCACACCTTACACATCTGCACTAGTCCAGGGCTTGCTAAACTCAACAAGAGATCAAGAGGAAGCTGAGTGAAGGCTGCACAGGATAGTCAACTTCCTGCACCACTCCAGCTAAGTGGGTAGTGCACAGGACTTGTATTTTTGTCACTATAAGTCCAATGCGCTGTCTAATGTGCTGCTATCCATTGCACCACAGAGCCACCTAGGACTTGTATTTTTGTAACTTCCTAGATCCTCAGGGTTTTGGTTTTTTGTTTGTTTCATTTTATTTAGCTCGCCACTTTATTGACAAAACAAAAACTGAATGTATTTGAGGTGTATAAAAGGATGGCTTGATATGCATCTGTATTATGAAATCACCCACAGTTAAGCTAAATAATGATACATTACTTCCCATAGTTCACTCACTGTGTGTGGGGAGACCAATACTTATGGCCTGCTCTTGAAATTAAATTTCAAGTATACAATGTAGTAGGATTAACAGCAGCCATCATGCTAAGCTGTTAAGAAATCCTCAGAACTTTTTTTCTCTCCTTTTCTAAAGATAGAGAACAGAGAGGGAAGAAAGAAAGCGGATACAACGCCAAAGCTTCCTCCTCTGTGGTGGAGGCCAGGCTCAAGCATGGATGGTACACATGGCAAAGCAACACAATATCCACATGAGCTATTTCACTGGCTCAGAACTTTTGTTTATGTTTCTCTATACACAGTGGAGTCAAAATACGGCTGGAAAAGTGACTATCGAAGCAAATGTGTAATGATTACAATATTGGTTTTTAACATATAATTATTTTTCCTCTTTTTTTTTAATTGAGGGGGTTAATGCTTTACAGTGCAATCACTGACAAATTTTTGTTCTTTATTACTGGATAGAGACAGAGAGAAATGGAGAGGGGAGGAGGAGGCAGAGAGGGGAAGAGACAGGGAGACACCTGTAGCCCTTATTCACCACTTATGAAGCTATGCCCCTGCAGGTAGGGACCCACCAGGTGTGCCACTGCTGTGTCCCTATATATGAGCACAATTTCATTTTGCAACAGGGCCCCACAGTTCTCTACCACCCTTTCCTCTCCTCCTATCTCCAGAATTCTTTGCTTTGAAGCAATACACCTTACCCAGTCCATGTTTCATTTTGTGTTCACCCTATTTATCAAGTCCTGCTTTTAAGTGAAATCATTTGGTATTTGTCCCTCTACTGGCTTATCTCACTTAACCATATGATAAATTTTTAAATTATTTTATTTTATTTTTGCCTCCAGGGTTACTGCTGGGGCTCAGTGCCTGCACTACGAATCTACTGCTCCTGGAAGCTATTTTTTCCCTTTTGTTGTCTTGTTTATCGTTGTTATTGTTGTTGGATAGGACAGAGAGAAATGGAGAGAGGAGGGGAAAACAGAGAGGGGGAGAGAAAGACAGACACCTGCAGACCTGCTTCACCGCTTGTGAAGCGACCCCCTACATATGGGAAGCTGGGGGCTTGTACCAGGATCTTTACACTGGTCCTTGCGCTTTGTGCCATGTGCACTTAAGCCACTGTGCTATTGCCTAGCCCCTCATAATTATTTTTAAGTTAACAAGACTACAATGGGTATACAAATACTGGTCACTTAATTCACTTAAATTTTATCTGAAAGCATTTCTTAAGTTTAGTATTATTTAAAGGATTTAATCTGGTGCATAAATTTGATTAATAAAATATATAGGGTTATACTGTCATTTGGCTTTTACTCCTAGCACTGAAGCCCCACTGGCAATACACACCAGTGGTCACTACTGAGCAGTGCCAGCTGATTCTTTTCTGTTTAGTTTCCTCAATCTTCTGCACTGGCTCAGCTCCCAGGTCTATTCTCAAATGGTTCATGTGTTTTTCCCTAACGCCTTTCTTCCTGAATCCCTAGGCTCTCACATCTATCCCACAAGCAAAATCAGTCATGTGTCTTACTGTTTGTACATCTCTAGTCTCAGTTTCAGTTTGATGTCCAGTCCTTAGTTTGAGTGACTGGCCACTGCACTTCCAGCTAGATTACTCTAGATTTGTAAACGGATCTCCCCACCTGGAGTTGAGTTTCCTCCTGCTTGTTACATAGTCTTTATTTTATTAATAACAACTACCTACCTCTTTTTCTTCTTTTAAATTTTCTAGAGTGCAAGGGAGATAGTGTGATGGTTTAGGATGGAAGCTCCAGAGTCCTAGGTTCAACACCTGCACTGCCATAAACCAGAACTGAGCAGTGCTCTGGTCTCTAACTTTCTGCATTTCTCACTCTCATCAAAATAAAACAGGAAAAATAAAAGAGAAGAAAAGAAAGGAAAAGAAAAGGGAAGGAAAGAAAAGAACAGAAGAGAAAAGAAAAAGAATGGCTGGGGGCAGGAGGGGGCAGAAAACTAGCTCACCAGGTCAACACTGTCATACACACATTCCAGGCTTGCCCCGTGCCATCACATGGGAGACACCATAGCAACAGAGGAAGACTGGGTTCGGGGGATCTCTCCTACTCTGTCTCTCTATATGAGTTTTTTTTTTTTTTTTTTTTTTTTTTAAAAAAAAAAACCAAACTCATCTAGAGCAGTGAATTTGTGTATGGAAGGCCCTAGTGCCACCAAAATAAACGTTTAAAAGAATGGATGGGGCCATGTCTCAGCACACCAGGTTGAGAGTGCACACACGACAGTGTGCAAGGTCTCGGTCCCTGGTCCCCAACCTTCACAAGTGGTGAAGGAGTGCAGCCAGTGTCTTTCTCTCCCTCCCTCCATACCTCTCTTCCCCCTCTCAACTTCTCTCTGTCTCTATCCTAAATAAATAAATAAATAAATAAATAAATAAATAAATGGGTTGGGCCATCATCTGGGGCCCTAGTTGGGGAGTCCTGGGATTCCCACACAGGCATGATGGGCCTAGACCTGTAACAGGTCCCTCTTGCCACTTTCCCGGGTCATCTCCATCAGGAACAACATGATAAACCCTTTTGTGGGCCCCTATAGGACCTTGCCCTCAATGTGGATCAACAATGGTAAGGAATGTTCCATTCTCCAAAGGGAGGTTGGACAACATACTCTACCTACTACCGAGGAAGATGGGTCCTGAAATTAGTGCAGCCTGGAATTCTGTGACCATAGAATGTGAGCTACAGGGATGCAGAGGTTACATAGACTCCTGTGCTGATCAAACCGATGGGGTTTATACTTAACAATATTTACATACTTTCCCCATACTTGGGAGCTACTCTCTTCCTTGATCCAGCTTCTTAGTCCTTTTTCCAACTATGACACCATTTTTCCAGACAATAACCTGGGTCCACCTGCATATTTGCTGTCAGGCTCTGGCAAAAACTAGTAAAGTTATGGGCCCCTTGGAATATACCTAAAATAGACCTATCAGCTTTTTCCAAAACAGAGACGCCAAATCTTCATCTGCAATATTCTTGCCTTTAGGTTCATGATTAGTCAACAATTTTTTCGGCTTTATATCTCTTTTTCAGCCACCAGGTTCCAGATGCTACTATGATGTCAACCTGACTTCCCTGGGCAGATGACCCCACCATGTGTCTTGGAGCCCTGCCTCCCTAGATCCCTGCCCTAGTAGGGAAAGAGAAAAACAGGCTGGGAGTATGGACCGACCTGTCAATGTCCATATTCAGCAGGGAAGCAATAACAGAAACCAGACCTTCCACCTTCAGCACCCCATAATGATCCTGGGTCCATGCTCCCAGAGAGATAAAGAATAGAAAAGCGATCAAGGGAGGGGATGGGATAAGGAGTTCTGGTGGTAGAATTGTGTGGAAATATACCCCTCTTACCCTATAATCATGTCAATATTTCTATTTTGTAAATAAAAACTAAAAAATAAAATAAAAGCTCTGAGGATGTAGCCTAGTTGGTAGCATGTGTGCTTTGCATGAATGAGGCCCAAGAAGGTTTTTCTTTTTCTTAAAAAAAAAAAAGAAAAACACTAATTTCTTCACCACCTGTGCTCTGCTTTGTCTAAGCTGTGCATTTAAAGACCAATGTCATGTTTATTTTTAAGCCATACAGAGCAAGTAACATCTCAAGCAGCAGTGTCTAGTTGTATTGCCCAACCCATGAGAGCAAATATACCCACCAGTCATACCACTGTAGAATGATTTTTGTTAGCCTGACTGAATAAGCTTCCTGGCCATCCCACAGCTGATAATGCCTCTCCTCTCTCTGCCTTCTTGGCTCTGCTGACCTGACCCAGGTGTCTGTACTGCTGCCATTACTTCCTCTATCATTTAATCCTAACACTCTAAGTTCCCTTTCACTTTAAAATCTTGACCAAATTTGTCACCTCAGTCTTCACATCCCACACTCCAAAATGAAACTCACTTTTGGAGCACTGTTACCAGAAGCTCTCTAGTGTCCCTGCAGACACTAATTCCAGGAGTCACTAGGCAACCCAGGGGACTCTCTAAGAAGAAATGGTGCAATGCCAGCACACTTTTTAAATGCTGGGAATAATTGAAATTTGCTTCAAGGCTGAAGAGAGTTACTTCACTAAATGATTCCTCTAGCTTCAATCATATTCGAGAAACAGGCAAAATCTTTCTTACTGTTGAGTAGACATGGTCATTATACTCTTATATTTCAGATTAGCATCAAGTTGTGGAACAGTTTCTAAGCTCAACCACTTAAATTACATTAAAAAAAAAAAACCTTTGAAAAAATGCATGTTAAAACTTGAAGTACCTAGTGGTTCAGGAGCTGACACAGGGATAAAGTATTGGACTCTCAGGCATAAGATCCTAAATTCTATCCCCAGCATCATGTCTACCAGAGTAATGGTCTGGTTATACTCCTCCTTCTACCCTCTCTCACTAATAAATAAAATTAATATTTTTAAAAAAGTAAATAAATAGGGGTTGGGCGGTGGCTCAGTGGGTTAAGCGCATGTGGCGCAAAGCGCAGGGACGGGTGTAAGGATCCCGGTTCGAGCCCCTGGCTCCCCACCTGCAGGGGAGTTGCTTCACAGGCGGTGAAGCAGGTCTGCAGGTGTCTATCTTTCTCTCCTTCTCTCTGTCTTCCCCTCCTCTCTCCATTTCTCTCTGTCCTATCCAACAATGAATAACATCAACAATGGCAATAATAATAACCACAACGAGGCTACAACAACAAGGGCAACAAAAAGGGGGAAAAAATGGCCTCCAGGAGCGGTGGATTCATGGTGCAGGCACCGAGCCCAGCAATAACCCTGGAGGAAAAAAATAAATAAAGCTTAAAGTAACTCCTAAAATAAGTACAAGAACACAGAGTCATTAACAACTAAACTCTGAGAAGCACAGTGAGCTAGCTATTTTCCAGCCCATGTCAGCAGCTTTATTGAATCAGGATTCCTTTTGACCTCAATCACCTCCTGAAAGGTCTAATTGTCTAATTAGGGATTCAACACAAGAATTTTGGGAAGACAAAATTCAATGTATAGCACTATCTAATGAATCTTCTTAATCTAGTCCCAAGAACATATGAATAAAAAAAAAAACTAAAAATCATCCAATTAGATAACTTGATTTTACATAATAATAACTAGTGACTTGACCTAAGTCACACCACCACTCACAGAATTTAGAACACAGGTTCCTTATCTCTCTGTCAAACTCTCTCATGATACTTCACAACATATAGCATGGGCAATGAAGTCACCGTGTACTCTTGTAACCTGAATTTCTGTGATATATGCATGACACAATTCACCACCAAACTCCCACATTAATTCCAAATTTATACAATATTGCCCACTTGGGATCTATAGGTGGGTCTGTAACAGACACTGAAAACTTTAAAAATACAGTTTAACCAAACTCCTCATCTTCTTTTCAAACACCTGATTTGGTTACTCAAGCCTCTCGGGTGGCTTATACTGAAGTACCAAAGAGCCATCTTAGGCTCCTTGCTTTACAAACATCACTGATTAAATCTCTACTTTCAAAACAAAGCCGCAGGTCCATAATAAAGCACAGGGGGAAGGTAGTATAATGGTTATGCAAAAAAGATTTCCATGCTTGAAGTTCCAAGGTCCCAGGGTCAGTTCTCTGAGCCAACATAAGCCAGAGATGAGCAATGCTCTGGTTAAAACTGAAATATAAAACTGAAACAAAGCAAAATAAAAACAAACAAACACAGGGCCCATTGGTAGCACAGTGGGTTAAGCACACATGGTGCGAAGCACAAGGATGGCTCAAGGACCCGGGTCTGAGCTCCGGCTCCCCACCTGCGGGGAACGGGGGTGGGGGGTGGGGGGGGAGGGTAGTTACTTCACAAGCGGTGAAGCAGGTCTGCAGAAGATGCCTTTCTCTCCCCCCCATCTTCCTCCTCTCTCGATTTCTCTCTATCCTATCCAACAATAATAATAACACAACAATAATGGTAAACAAGGGGAACAAAAGGGGGACAATAAATAAAAACAAATAAAAAATAAAACACTGGAGGAGGAAAGTATCCAGAACCTAGCTAGCCAATTAGCACCACATTTACTGTTACTGTCCATCACCCGCCAGTCCAAGCCACCAATCTCTCCTGCTTAAATTACTGCAAGAACCCTTTAGTGGTTCTCCCTATTACAATCTGTCCCCCACCAGAAACTACTTTCAACATTATAATGAAGTTAAATCTGTGTAAGATGTCACTTTCCCACTGAAAATTGCTTAGAAATAAGTAAACAGCTTCCCAGCTAGTGCACAGGCACTAGTGCAAAGGTATCTCTAACCCACACTCTAAGTCTCTCATTCCACCCATCATGTACCACCCTTCTTTCTGTTCCTGGAGCATGTCTGCCTCTCTCATCCTCCCTTCGGATGCCATCTTTATTAGCAATGCTTTCCCTGACCACCTGAATTAAAACAACAAATTCTGGGAGTCGGGCGGTAGTGCAGTGGGTTAAGCGCAGGTGGCGCAAAATGCAAGGATCAGCATAAGGATCCTGGTTCAAGCCCCCGGCTCCCTACCTGTAGGGGAGTCACTTCACAGGCTCCCTACCTGTAGGGGAGTCACTTCACAAGCGGTGAAGCAGGTCTGCAGGTGTCTATCTGTCTCTCCCCCTCTCTCCATTTCTTTCTGTCCTATCCAATAACGACATCATCAACAACAACAATAACTACAATACAAGGGCAGCAAAAGGGAATAAATAAATAAATAAATAAATATTTAAAAAAAAAATGACAAATTCTCTCACCCCACATCCCTCCCTGGCCTTTTTCCCCCTCAACTGCACTTACCAACACCTATCCTATTATACACTAGCTTGCTACTTTTTTATACCTAGTTTCACAAAGACAGAGCTTTTACCTGTTGCACTGTTATAGTGTCTGAAGAGTGTGTGACACATTAAATGCTCAACTATCTGCTGATTGAGTAAATGCACACATGAATGAAATTGGAAAACTAAGTTTCAAAACCTCATCTTCTCTAGCAACACCAAACCTCAGGAATTTTCCAAAGAATAGTACACCAAATTAGAACAAAACCATCTAGTAGGATTAATGGTAGATGCCAAGGTCAGTGGGGGTTGAACTATTATGTAGAAAATTGGGAAATGTTATGCATGTACAGACTATTGTATTTTACTGTCAACTATAAACCATCAACCCCCGCCAAAAAGAAAAAAAAAAGAGGTGTGGGGGAATAAGGCACAATATAAGTAAGTAACCATGAATGAATGAATTAGTTAGAGGCTCAAGATAAAAGTTTCAGTGATCAGCGGGGAAGCAATTACAGAAGCCAGACCTCCCACCTTCTGCAACCCACAATGACCCTGGGTCCATGCTCCCAGAGGGATAGAGAATGGGAAAGCTATTGGGGAGGGGATGGGATATGGAGATTGGGTGGTGGGAATTATGTGGAGTTGTACCCCCCATCCTATGATTTTGTTAATGTCTCCTTTCTTAAATCAAATAATTAAAAAAAAAAGTTTCAGTGATATCTATCTCCCCACCTGAAAATGTCTCAGAAAACATCTACAGTATGATAGCACTCCACTTACACTAAAACAAGTAAAAATTACATAGACCTACCCTTTATACTTCTGTATGGAAACGCACAGTAGTAATTCCTCCAAGACAAAAGTATATCCAATTTTTTTTAGGTAATATAAAAATTAAGAAAATATTAAAATGTTTCGGGAGTTGGGCGATAGCACAGCAGGTTAAGCACATGTGGCGCAAAGCACAACAACCGGCGTATGGTTACAGCCGGTTCGAGCCCCTGGTTCCCCACCTGCAGGGGAGTCACTTCACAGGCAGTGAAGCAGGTCTGCAGGTTTCTGGTTTCTGTCCCCCCCGTCTTCCCCTCCTCTCTCCATTTCTCTCTGTCATATCCAACAACAAAGAAAGACAACAATAGTAACTACAACAATAAAACTAGGGCAACAAAAGGGAATAAATTAATTAAAAAACTATTAAAATGTTTCAATCTACTTCCTTGAAAATAATCACCAAGTTTACTGTGTATTACAGTTTCTGCAGAACCAGACAGATATTATAAATGTGACTTTTTGGTCATCACTAGGGCTTCACTACTCTGGGTTTTCTGTTTGCTTCTTTTGCTTTGTCCCAGACAGAAAGAAAAAATGGAGACAGGGAAAGACACAGCCACACCAAAGTTTCCTCCACTACAGTGGGGGCTGGACTTAACCAGGTTGCCAGCAATGGCAAAGCAGTGCACTATTCAGGTAAGCTTTGGTCTGTCTAGATACAAGTGGAAAGGATAAGTAAAATGGGTCCACCAAGAATAGTTCACCATGAGTACAACCCAAGTTAGCCCCAGGTACACCACACGCAAATAATTAAGGTGCTTAGGAGAGCTTCAAGGCTATGGTCTCTCTCTCTCTCTCTCTCTCTCTCAATCTGAAACAGTCTATGAAGCCCCAATGGTGATCCCCCCCCAAAAAATCCAAACAAAAAAAGGTAAAATGACAGAAAGATGAAAGAGATGTACTTTTCCCAGTTCCTCTCATAAAGTACAACTAAAAGCCATGGATGCTACCTGTAAATTAACAGACATCCCCAAAGGAAGAAAAAAGAAAGAAGCAGACAGGAACCTCAGGACTCAGTGAAAGATAACATGCTGAATTTTCTGGGTTTCTTTCCTCCTCCTCCTCTCCTCCCTCTTTCTTTCTCTCTCTCTCTCTCTTTCTTTCTTCTTTCTTTCACCAGAGCATGGCTCAACTCTGGCTTATAGTGGTAAAGGGGATTAAACCTGGGACCTGTCATCTTTACCAAATGACATCACTAAAACAAGAAAGTGCTATGTGGGCAAGCACAGAGCTTAATTTTTCATATAAGTCAACAAATAACACTCCAGTACTAATTATATTCCCACTTAAAAGGTATCTGGTGTACCTTTCCTTGCAGACAATGAGTACTATCTCCATGTTTTTTCCTTGCTTTCTAACTTGATAGGCAAAAATACTGTCATTACATATTTATTACTAGTATAGTAAACACACTTTCATGTGTTTAAGAGCCAAGATTAGTCTTCCCTTTGAAAATTACCAATGTAGGTTTTAATGTTTATCTAATATAAAACAGTCTTTTTCCTTTCAGTTGGAAGTACCATCTTCCAGTAAGATACCAAAATTACCAAGGCAAAGAGAAAGGAACAGCAATCATCATGTTTCCTAGGCTTTTAGAAAAACACTGAGCTGTTCTTTGCCCAAAATTACTTATACATCTACTAAACATAATATTGGAGACATCAAGGAAATGACTGCTATCAAAGAAATGCCCTACAAATGTCACCATGGCAAAACTGAAGTGTCAACAATGTTATCCAGCATGCTCTCGGTATTATAAACAAAGACAAAAGTCTTGCCAAGAGAAGTAAAGTTCATGTTGAACATGTAAGGCACTTTAGGAGAAAAGAGAGTTTACTGAAGTGTGAAGAAAAATCATCAGAAAAGAGAAAGAGAAAAGAAAACTAAAGAGAGTTACATGAGTTTAACAGAAGCATCAACCAGCTCTACCCTGAGAAGCATACTTTTAGGAGCCATGAGAAGAAACCTGAATTGCTGGCTGGATGCCATTCCCTCTCAACTAATAGCTTGACAAGTAGTAATAATAATAATAGGCTAGGAGGTCATGCACCTAGTGGAGTGTGCATGTTAATGTATACCAGGACCAAGGTTCAAGTCCCTGGACCCTAACTGCAAGGGGGAAGCTTCACAAGCAGTAAAGGAGTGTTCTCTATGTAGCTGATGACTCACTACCAACAGATTTCTGCTAACATGCTGCACTTCCTCTTTTGGATACTGATCTAAATTGGCTAAACAGTCAGAGAGAGAGGTCAGCAGTAGAGCATAGGGCTTGCATATAGGAAGCCCCAGATCAATTCCTCGAGTTGCACTACCAGAACTGAGTGATTCTCCGGTCTTTGTTGCTCATAAAAATAAACAGAATGTTGAGCGCACTTGTTGCAGTGCACAAGGACCTGGTTTTAAGCCCCTGGTTCCCACCTGCAGGGGGAAAGCTTTGCAAGCGGTGAAGCAGGTATCTGTCTGGTGGTGGTGGGGGGGGGGATTATTTATTTATTTATTTTTTGCCTCTAGGGTTATTGCTGGGGCTAGGTCGCTGCACCATGAATCCACTGCTCCTGCAGGACATCTTTTTTCCTTGTTCTCATTGTTGTTATTGCTGCTGTTCTTGTTGTTGCTGGATAGGACAGAGAGAATTTGAGAGAGGAGGAGAAGATAGAGAGGGGAAGAGAAGACAGACACCTGCAGACCTGTTTCCCCACTCATGAAGCAACCACCCTGTAGGTGGGGAGCTGGGGGCTCGAACCAGGTCCCTGCACTTCTCACAATGTGTACTTAACCCAGTGCACTACTTCCTAGGCCCCCCAAAGTTTTGGGGGCTGGGTGGTGTGGTGGCACACTTAGTAGAGTGCACATGTTACCATGGACAAGGACTTAGGTTCAAGCCCCCTGGTCCCTACCTGCAAGGGAGAAGCTTCACAAAAAATGAATAACGGCTGTAGGTATTTCTCCTCCTGTAACTCCCCCTCCCCTTTCAATTTCTGTTATAAATATTAAAAAATGATAAAAAAATAAAACAAATATGTTGCATTACTCCTTTTCTTTTTTCCTACATTGTGCCCCCCCCCCCCCGCCACCCCCTCATTCAGGTGGGGGTTCTGGGCTACTTCACATTAAGTTTGCTCAGTAGGACTAACAATGCCATAAAAAATTAAGCAACCCCCCACCCCACCCCCCAAAAATTAAGCACAACAGTGGCTGGTGAAATAGCTCCTCTAGTAGAGCACAGGACTTGCATGCCTGAGGTTTCACAGTGAACCCCTGGTGCTGATTTAACAGAGTGGTGTGTCCACTCTCTCTCTTGCTCATACTCTCTGCCAAAATAAAGAAGTAAATCCATAAAAATATTTAAATAGTTACCTGGGGTATCATATTTAGACTGCTAGTCAATTCATTGACAGTATTCTCAGCTGAGAAAAATAAAACAGGGCTAGGAAGATATGTCTCATATGAAATAAATCTTTTAGAAGCTTCATGAGTGGTGAAGTAGTGCTGCAGATGTCTGTTTCTCTCTCCCTATCTCCCCATTCCCTCTCAATTTCTCTGTGTCTCTATCCAATAGAATAAAAAATAAAGATGGGGGGTAGATAGCATAATGGTTGTGCAAACAGACTCTCATTCCTGAGGCTCCGTCAAGTCCCAGGTTCAATCCCCCACACCACCATAAGCCAGAGCTGAGCAGTGCTCTGGTTTAAAAATCAAATAAATAAAGATATACTTTTTTTTTTTTTATAAAAAAAGGCCTAAAAAATCTTTTGAAAAGTAATAAGCACAATGCTAGAATTGCAATGCCTTTGTCACATACATAAAATCCCAAAAGAAAAAAGGATGCCTTTAAAAATATATGAAAAAAATAAAGTTCAAAACACATTCCTATTCTTATACACACTAATGTCATTTCAGTATTTCATAGAATGAAAATTTGCTTGTAATTATTTAGCAGCCAACAAAATGTTGACTAGTATTTTTACTAACTATGCTGCCTCCCCAATCCTAAACTGTTTTTTTTTAGTCTAGCATTTTCAGATCTAAACAACTTATTTTGTAACTAACTGCATTCATGTTCCAGGATGCTTCCCATGCCCGAAAAGAATTTTAATTAAAAATGTCAGATTCAGGACAGGGAAATAGCTCAACTGGTAGAGGGAGGGACATACATGCCAGAGAGAGGCTCTTGGTTCAATCCCTGGTGACACATTACCAGTGGTGCTCTGACTTCTCTCCTTCTCTCTCATGTGAAACTATATATTGTGTATATATTTTTTAAAAAATCTTAAAAAAGAATGTCAGATTGAGTAACCAAGAAGGTGGTTCAGGGAGTACTTTGCAAGAGGACTTGCAAATGTGAAGACCCATATTCCATCCCCAGCACCACTAAGGCAGAGCAAGACTCTTGTCCCATCCTCCATTCTCACTCTCTACTCCCCCTTCCTTCTCATGAAACAAATCTTAAAAAAATAAAATGTCTCCTTGAGAGCCAAAAAAAAAAAAAAAAAACACTACATGTTTGACATAGTATGTATATAGTTAGCAAAGAATAGACTACATTTAGGTAATGAAAGAGGTCCAAGTCTATCTTCAATTACTTATTAATTTAAGAGGAGAAAAAAGTTACAAAGAACACTATTGGGTTAACTCAAAGTGCTCTTAAGCAGGACAAATATTGACCTCAGGAAATTTTGCAATGTCTGAAGATATTTTTGGCTTTAAAAACAGGTGAAGGACTGTTGTTGAGCGCGATGTTGTTGAGCCACGGAGAAGAGAGAAGGGGTCTGGAGCGAAGAGGAAACACAAGTCTTTATTTGCGCTGGCACCTCAGAGTTGGGTGCTAGAGAAGCAGGTTGGGCCACGTGGAGGTAGCGAAAATGGCCGCCTCACGCAGTAACCTTTCCTGCGTCTGAACACCGGAGTGAAGCGCTGGCAAGAGAGTGAGGTGCGGAAAACGAAGGGTTTTTATAGGAGTAGCTTTCGCGAGAATGGGAAGGGGGAGGAGTAACCATAGCACTCCAGGATAGGATGATAACTCTCGTGAGAATGGGAGGGGGGAGGAGTGACCAAAGCACTCCAGATATCACGGGGATATAGACAATGTCCTGAGGGCATAACATGGCGGAACAGGCACTCCCAGAATGTCCCAACTCTCACGGGAACTAGTAGCCTGAGGGGAAAACATGGCACATGTGAATGCATCTGCACAATTTCCCAGCAAAGGACGAGGGCTTTACCTTCTACACACACCTCGTATGTGTGTAGAAGGTAATGATGCTGCTAAACATCCGACAGTGCACAGGTTTCCCCACTCTACCCATCAAAGATGTATGTGGCCCCTAGTGTCTATGTGAAGAGTTTAAGGACTCTATCACGAACTGCACTGCATCAGTATTTAATTTCCTGAATATGATCATTTTTATGTGGATCCAGAACAGAAAAATGGAAAGAAAAAAAAAAAGGGACGTATCTCCATTTACCCAGAAATGATTCAGAAAAGACAAATGCAGAGAATATGTAGAGAAAAAGAATGAATGATAAAGCAGTGAGCCAAAATGAATCTAAGTAAAGGGTATACAGAACTTCATTTATTATTCTTGCAATTGAAATTATATATATATAGTTAAACAAGTATTCCAATGCCTGTAAATTTATTTTAATTGGGAAAATATGCACTAGCTCCCAGTACGCATGTACAAATGGCAAATCAGCATCCCCCCTTTTTTAAAAATCCCTTTACTAAAATAAATTACACTATCTTGAAAGGCTACTTGTAAATTTGGCACAGATAGCTCAGTAAACATAAGCTAAAAAGGCATTAATTTGTAAAGTGCAAACTGCACTGGAAAAGTCAGGAATATTTAGATGTCTGCCAAGGACATATATTTTCTAATAAATTCACAGTAACTGCATGACTTAGCACCCCTGTATCACATAGTTCAGGATTTTAACACACATTAAAAACTGAGACCACTTAAAAAATCACAAAAAGATCTGAACATAGTGAGTGGGGAAGGATGTACAGGAAATGACACAAACTCATTTTTAAGACTCAGATTTTTCAGAAGTTTGTAACGTTTGCTCTGAGCTCTTGGAGCTTAGCATTCCTACTTTTAGGCATTTGGTACTCAAATAACATTCAACAAATATACAATAACAGCTCTTTAAACATTAACAGTTTGCTTTTTGGAAAGCAGTAATCAAAATGTTTAAATCCAGGAAAAAATATAGGGCACTTACAGATGTCTGGGACATACTTGACTGTTGTGTGACACTTCCTGTGGGGGATGTAGATGGTCTTCCACTGGACAAACTTGCCTAAAATAATAAGATCTTTATAATATGTCTATAAGAAAACCCCTTATATTAAAAGCTTTCTGGTATCAGTATACCACACAACCACAATCAAAGTCAAAATGTTTTTGTTTGAACCAATCGGTTGATAGAGGTGGCATGGGTTAAGCTTTGGTCAGACAGACAAAAAGAAACAGCCCAATGATAAGGAGAGAGACCCAAAGACTACCCTTGTTTCACTGCCAGTTTCACTGTTAAAAGTCTCCATCTTACTTTCTAAAATCTTACTGGTGTGCGTGTGCGCGCGTGTGCGCGCGCGTGCCTAAAAGAAAGAGAGACCCAAAGCATCACTCTATCTTTTGTGTGCAGGGCCAGGGGTCAAACCCAGGGGCTCACAATTCAAGGAACACAGTCTACTGTTGTATGCATGTAGAATCACCACTCTGACATTAACGAAAGGAGACTGAAGATACTTTAGTGCCAGTAGATTCCAGTTTCCTAATTCCTATTATAAACATGATGTTAGTTACAGCTACCACCAGGCTGGGCAGTGGCACACCAGGTAGAACACACACAATATTATGTGTAAGAAGTCACAAGCAGTGAAGCAAGTTTGCAGGTGTCTTTCTCGCTTCCTGTCTTGCACCTCCCTCAATTTCTCTCTGTCCTGTCAAATAAAAGATGAAGAAAGAAAGAGAGAACTGCACTACTAAGAAACAGCAATAGCAAGGGATGTGTTAGTACCAGGAATAAGCCTTTTGCAGGTTTAATCAACAGAGATTTTCTCGGTATGGAAACTTAAAGGCAAATCTCATATACAGTTTTATTGAAATAAATAATACAACTGTACTGGGGAAACCTTTAAACACATAAACATTAAATCATGAAATCATCTTCTTATCAGTAGAAATGGTACAAATGGATTGTTGAAAATGCATATACCTATTTTTATATAGAAAATTTCTGGTGGGATACATTTAATAAACGGTTCCAGTGGGCACCTCAGCAAAAAGGGAAAACAGGAATGAGTGTGGGAAAGGAACACCTTTACTTTGCCTCTATAAGCAATTCTTCACTGCTTTATTCTTTTTATTGAGTGTAAATTAGTTACAATATAAAGAAATTTATTAAAATGTCAGCACAGCTTATGCAACCTTAAGTACTCACAATCTTACCAAAAATGTTTTCTGCAAGGCCATGCCTCTATCAAAACATTCCTACAATGTAGATAAGAAGCAGCGGGGGATCGGTCTGGGGAGATAGTTCCACTGGTTATGCAA
The DNA here is from genome assembly GCF_950295315.1 of Erinaceus europaeus. NCBI lineage: Eukaryota > Metazoa > Chordata > Mammalia > Eulipotyphla > Erinaceidae > Erinaceus > Erinaceus europaeus. The sequence goes on from NC_080175.1 coordinate 58,753,132, forward strand.
CAGAGGTGTCCACATTCAATCCCTGTACTACCTTAAACCAGAGCTGAGCACTGGTTAAAAAAAAGTAAATACATCTTAAAAAAACTATCAACAAAATACAATATAAAATAGATCCACTGTATTTTTAAATCAGCACATAATTTTTCAAATATTAAGATAATGGGGATGGGAAGATTTCATAGCTTTAAATACACTTAATTGGACATTTAGTATTTTTTTCCCTGTAATTGATAAAACAGTAATATATAGTCTTTTTCTTTCTTTTTTTGAATTAACACCTCTAAGCTCTGGCTTATGGTGGCACTGGGGACCGAACCTGGAGCCCATGGTGCCTCAAGCATGAAAGTATTCTTCATAAACACTACATTATCTCTGCTTTTTTTTTTTTCTTGCTTGCTTGCTTTTTTTTAACTCCAATATCACTGTATCGAGGGAATACTATTTTTGTTGTCACAAAGGTCCAATCCCACATTTCCCTAAGAATCCTCACTATTTTTTTCACTACTATTGTGCAGCCTACTGTTTCCTTAAGAAAATAGTCAGCACAGCACATCTGACAGCTGAAAGCTGAAATGAATCCAGTGTAGGGGCCTGTAACTTTATTTTTACAGGTGGCTCAGCAGCAGAGCACATACCTTACATGTGTGAGGCCCTGGGTGCAATCTCTGGCACCTCAGAAAAGGACAAGTGCTCTGACCCGTCTGCCTCTTGTCTCTCAAGTAAATAAATAGATAACTATATATATATATATATATATATATATATATATATATATATATATTAAAAAAACGTATTTCCTTTCAGTAGCTGTCTGCAGGTAAAGTCAACTCTGGCCTCGGACACACATAACTCGCGCTGCCTCACCTGAACGGCAGCGAGGCTCTGCAGCTGGGAGCTGCTCAGGTGCTGCTGCTGAAGCGCCGCGGTGTGCAGCATCAGGTGCTGCTGCTGAGCCGCATACATCTGCTGCAGGTACTGGGCTGCTGAGCTGGGAGGCCGGTGCAACGCCTGCTGGATCACCTGGGACAAGCCAAGCGAGCCAATGTCAAGCCATGATTACAACCAGAAGATGAAGCACAGAAACGGTGGCAGTCTGAAATCTCACACTATAGTGTCACATTCAGTGCCTCCAAGCTATTAGTACAATGTTTTCTTTACAGATCACCAGACTTCATTACACTATACAAATTAAAATAATCCTACAGAGGCAATCCACAAAGAAAAATACCATCAAGTGAGTCTTTGAAAAGATCTTGATCTCATTAGTACTTACACTTGTTAAGTAAAACATCAGTAAGAGAGGGCCGGGTGGTTGTGCACCTGGTTGAGCACACACACTACAGTGCACAAGGAACCAGGTTCAAGCCACTGCCTCCCATCTGCGGGGGAAGAAGCTTCTTAAGTGGTGAAGCAGGTCTGTTGGTCTCTCTCTCCCTTCCCTCTCAATTTCTCTGACTCTATAAATTCTCTCCCTATCTCTCTCTCTCTCTCTCTCTCTCTCTCTAATAAGATACTATTTTCCAACATGAAGATGTTTGGAATTGAAAGATTCGAAACACTATTCTTGCCAATTGGTGAAACAGATACTCTCACACACTGTTAGTATAAATTAAACTGTAACACTAGCTCTGGTAAAGCTTGATAAAGAACTGGGCAGGGGCTGGGTGGTGGCACAGTTGGTTAAGCGCATACATTACAATGTGCAAGGACCCAGGTTCAAGCCCCTGGTCCCCACCTGCAGGGGGAAAGCTTCACAAGTGGTGAAGCAGGGCTGCAGGTGTCTGTCTCTTGCCCTCATCTATCTCCTCCCTCCCCTCTTGGTTTGTGGCTGTCTCTATCAAATAAAGATAATAATAATAATAAAAAAAACCTGGGCAAATAGTACATGACTAGTTCTCCTGATCTTCATACATTGAGACATCAGAGGACCAATGTTCAATCCCTGAAGCATCATAAAGCAGAGCTGAGCAATGATCTACTATAACTTAAACATATGTGCATGCATGTTAGAAAATGTGAACAATCAGAAGAGTTTTCAGTTTCTGGTTCTTCATCAACCCCAGTAGAGGTGGAGAAGGTGGAAGAGGCAGGTCGACCAGCCCATTCTCCCAGACATGTGAGTGAAGATGTAATCAAACCTTGAAAGACAACATAAAATGTTTACATAGGCAAGATGATGTGAATTTCAGACCAAAATAGCCAGTTATGATATCTAGCTCTGGTACTGTTGATCTTAAATTTCGTTTCCTTTACTACTCTGCTGAATACTGGCAAAACGGTGACATATGGCTTACTGTGGTGCTCAGGGTTGAGCCCAGAACTTCAGAGCTTCACACATGAGAGTCTTTTTTTTTTTTTTTTTTTTTCCCTCCAGGGTTATTGCTGGGCTCGGTGCCTGCACCATGAATCCACCGCTCCTGGAGGCCATTTTTCCCCCTTTTTGTTGCCCTAGTTGTTGCAGCCTCGTTGCTGTTATTATTGCCATTGTTGACGTTGCTTTGTTGTTGGATAGGACAGAGAGAAATGGAGAGAGGAGGGGAAGACAGAGAGAGAGGGGGAGAGAAAGATAGACACCTGCAGACCTGCTTCACCGCCTGTGAAGCGACTCCCCTGCAGGTGGGGAGCCGGGGGCTCGAACCGGGATCCTTATGCCGGTCCCTGCGCATTGCTCCATGTGCGCTTAACCCACTGCGCCACCGCTCGACCCCCATGAAAGTCTTTTGTATGACCATTATGGTATTCTTTTCTGAAGCCTGTTCTATTATTTTCAGTGAGTTCAAGCTGAATTCCTTGGCTTAGTCTTGCAAACATAAGGCATTCAGTTTGACTAGCAGTTATTTTAAAAAAATGGGGGAGGAGGGTACTTGCTGTGAAAATAAAACAATGTACATCAGTGCTGTCCAACTAGTAACCACTAGTTATATGTGTCTACTAAGTATTTATAATACATGGCTAGTGCAACTAAGGAATTGAGTTTTTCATTTTACCAAAATTTAATTTAAATATAGTCCCATGTAGCTAGCACAAATATCTTTATTAAATATTTCAATTCCATTGCCTGGGAGATGGCATAGTGGATAAAGCACTGGACTCTCAAGCATGAGGTTCTGAGTTTAATCCCTAGCAGCACATGTACCAGAGTGATGTCTGGCTATTACTCTCTCTCTGCCTACCTTCTTCATAAATAAAATATATATTTAAAAAAATTCCCAAATACATCATTGCATGAAAAAAAATCCATTTACTACAGTGTCTAGAATAAGATTTCATTTTTTATATTGAAATAGTTAAAAGAATATTTAAAAGTAAAGGGGTGGGGAGATAGCTCAGCCTACTAGAGCATAAACTTATATGCTTGAGACAATCCCCAGCACCACCTTACACCAGTGATGTAAAAAAAAGAGCAATGAAACAGTGCTTCAGGTTTCTTCCTCTCTCTCTCTCTCTCTCACCTTTCTCGCATTTTCTGTTCATATATATATATACACACACACACACATTTGTCAGTTTCTTGATTTCAACTGTTTCACTGGAGAATAAAATTACTCTCAAGAAAAAAAAACAAAAAAAAAACTCTGATGCAAGGACCTAGGTTTGAGCACCCTCCCCCTGACCCCACCTACAGGGAGGAAGTTTCACAAGCAGTGAAGCTGGTCTGTAGGTGTCTATGTCCCCTTCTCTCAATTTCTCTCTGTCTTATCAAATAAAATAGGGGGAAAATTATAAAAAAGGGAAAACATTTCCTGAAAAAGCATTTATTACTGTTAATATTTATTAGTGAAGTGCAAACCTGAGCCTGACACATTATAGATAAATACAGTGTAGACAAGTATAATAATAACAGAAAAATCTTTCTCAAAATAGAAAGTTAAATCATTCTAGTCTTCTGCAATCACATCACAAAGTCACATCGTGACCATGGTGACTTTGAAAACAGCAGAGAAACCTAACCTCAGCATAGAGCCACAGCCTTTTTAAAGAGTTAATAGCATCTACTCTACTCCGTAGAGGTGAGGCACTAAGAGATAGTTTATGTAAAGCATTTATCAAATGCTCAGCACACACAAAAAACAAGCATTTACTTTTATTAATTAGTAGGCATTGATAATATGTTTCCCACAGTTCTCACCACTTCCTTTAAAGCTACTAATAATGTAGAAGGTTTCATCTCATTTTACAATTTCCTGAGGCTCAAGGAGATAATGTTTCTCACCCAAAACCACACAAGTGCTAGAGGACTGAAATTCAGAGCCAGGGAGATAGTTCAAAATGGTAGAACAGATGATTTGCATGCCAGAGGTCCCAGAGGTTCCAGGTTCAATCCTCAGCACCCCTGTAAGTGAGAGCTAAGAGGTGCTACAGTTTCTCTCTTCTCTCTCATAAAAGTAAATAAAAAAGAAAGAAATGAAATTTAAACAAAAAGCATAACAAAATGCAGTGTCCATGTCCTTCCTATGGTTCAACATATGTGTCAAATTCAACCAAGTCCCTTATATTCTCAACTAAGAAAAGAGCCTAAGATGTTGTCATGAGGGCTGCATGTTGCGGGCCAAGCTTTTCAGAAACAGAGGCAGAGAAAGACCGAAGCTTCTACCCACTACTGTCACTTCAATACCTGCACGGCATGCCGGTCTGTGCCGCTGTACACAGAAATCTGAGGCTGCTGCATTCGAGAGGAAGAAGTGGTAATGGTGGTGGTGGTGCTGCTGCTGGTTGTTGTTGACACAGAAGATGTTCCAGGGTTTGGTTCAGTATCCATAGCTGCACTGTGGTCCTTGAATCTGGCAGTTAACACAAATACGAGCATTGGCCAAAAAGTATTATTTTAGGAGACTTTAAAAGAAATAATCAGCAAAAGTTTTCATTTTTAAAGACCTCAGAAAATCATATAATGGGAGTCAGGCGGTAGCACAGCGGGTTAAGTGCAGGTGGCACAAAGTGCAAGGATTGGCATAAGGGTCCCTAAAAGCCCCTGGCTCCCACTTGCAGGGGAGTCACTTCACAGCTTCACAAGTGGTGGAGCAGGTCTACAGGTGTCTATCTTTCTCTCCCCCTCTGCCTTCCCCTCCTCTCTCCATTTCTCTCTGTCCTATCCAACAATGACGACATCAATATTAACAATAATAACTACAACAATAAAACAAGGGCAACAAAAAGGGATTATTAAAAAAAAGAAAACAGAGTATACAGTTACCGTATACACTCTGAAAAGCATTTCACTTTTAGTAAATGTCTATAAATTTGAGTTTGAACTATTACATGTATATAGCTCAAATAAAGTTTGACTTAGGGTAGGGGATACCAGCAAAAAAACCCACCAGGTGTTCACACCAAGAGAAGGTCACAGCCATACCTTCAAAGGGCATCATTCCCAGATGTGTTGTCTTTGCTCTTAGAAACCCCCTGAGGACTCTGGAAGAAGAGCTGTGAGCAGCAGAGAAGGTAAATGGAGGAGTGACTGGTGTGACCTGCACTCAATGCCCTGTGCTCATTCATGCCTGAGGCTCCAAGGTCCCAGGTTCAGTTCCCAGCACCACCATAAAACAGAGCTGACCTGTTCTGTGTTTGACTAGAGCTTATTAACTTTATCTTTTTAGAGAGTATATCTTTTCATATTGAAAGATGAGAGTTTTTAAACTAAGCCAGGTAATGAGAGAATACTAAATTATATTGATAAATTCAAATGTAAGCAATATCAGATAACTTTAATATATATATTTTTTTTCGCTGAAGGATTTCAGTTATATTACAGCTGGGCTAAGGAGATAGCACAGTGGTTATGCAGACTTTCATGCCTGACGCTCCAGGTTCAATCCCATAAACCAGAGCTGAGCAATGCTTTGATTAAAAAAAAAAAAACTATATATAAAAATCCTTTAAATTCTTCCACATTATACACCTCACTAGTAAGAAAATGTGTTCCAACATATACCAACTCCTCAGGCATCAAGTAATGGGTGACTCTCTACTATTTATAATAAGGCTTGAAATACTGCTTGAGTTCAAATTAAATGTTTTTTCCCAAGTCAGTTCTCTCCATAGTTGATATTTTTGTTGGTGGTTTGGTGATTACTACTCGACACAATGTCTGCCATGATTTTTCTGGCTGTTCTCAATAGGTCAGGCATAATATGAGAGGCTGTTCCTTGCTCCAACTGGATAATTAGCACAGCTTTAGTAAGCCAATGGCCAATGACACCAGCCTACAGAGGGTCTCTAGCATCATGTGTTAGGAATAAGGGGCCTCTAAACACCAGCCAGGTGTTCACACCAGAAGGTCATAGCCATACCTTCAAAGGACACCATTCCTAGAGATGTATTGTCTTTGCTCTTAGAAACCCACTGAGGAGGACTCCTGAAAGAAGAGCTGTGAGCAGCAGAGAAGGTAAATGGACGAGTGACTGATGTGACAGGCTCTTAATGCCCTGTGCTCACAAAGCTCTCAGCACAGCTGAGGTCTCCTGAAGCAGGGCCACAGTTCCAGTCCCACCAGCCTCTAGCAACTCCTAAACGGGGTAGCATGGCCCAAACCCTGTTCCCTCTGGGAAGACACATCAATACTTGCTTGTCTGGACTTAAGTGATCATGTAACAGTTTGAATAACAGGCTTTCATAACTTAGGTCTGGAGGTCCCAGGCTCAATCCCTATGCTACCAGAAGCCACAGCTGAGCAAGGCTCTGAGAAATAAAATAAATCAAAGTATATGCTTAGCTATATGAAGGTAGGATCTCTTCCTTCCTATTACTCTTCTTCCTCTATTCTGGAAGGCTTACAAGAGAACTTGTGCCCCAGGGGCAATCCTTGAGACAGGGTTCCCATTCAGAGGGGGCCTCCCTCCCCTTCACGCTCTGTTACAGTCAGCCCCACACCTGTGTAGTTCCTTCCCCATCACAGACAGGTTAAATCCCTTCATTCAGAATCCAGAGGGACTCCAAACCATGAACCCTGAATTATCTCTCAATGTTCTTTTGGCAATACAGAAGTCCTGAGTACATGTGTCTCCTTAGTTTGTTGATTACCATCCACACTTTGCTTTAAAAATAATTTCTCAAGGAAGCAGAAGAATAGCTTACTGGGTAGGGCAAGTGCCTGGCACATGGAAGATGCAATGGCACCAGAGGAAGCTCCAGTGGTATGGTCTGTCTCTCTGGCTGAATGAAAAAGTGGCTCTAAAGGAGTGAAAGTATGTGCGAGGCCCTGGCCCTGCCAAAAGAAACAGATTAGATGACTTAGATAAAACGGACAGATTAAAAAAAAAAAAGATAAATTCTTGGCCTGGGAGATAGCTCAACCTGACAGAGCTCCAGCTTGCATGCCTGATATCACAGAGGCCACACTTTCAATCCCCAATACCACCTTATGCCAGAGTGGAGCAGTGTTTTGGTCTATCAGAATAAAAGTATAAGTACATATAGACATCTTTTTTAAAAAGATTCATTTGTAGAGGGTAGATAGCATAATGGTTATGCTAACAGACTCTCATGCCTGAGGCTCCAAAGTCGCGGCTTCAATCCCCCGCACCACCATAAACCAGAGCTGAACAGTGTTCTGGTTAAAAAAATAAAATAAAAAGATTCATTTATTATTGAGAAAGGGAGGCACATGCATTGCTGGGGATCAAACTCATGTTTCACAGCTTTATCCACTGTATGGCCTCCTGGGCCACACACATCTTTGTTTGTTTAAATGAGTAATAAATTATCTTAGAAACTAAGTCTAATGAAAGGAAGGAAGGGAGGAAGAAAGAAAGGAAGGAGAGATGGGTGGGGGAGAAGCATAGTGGTGACATATAAAACTTTTAGGCCTGAGGCTCTGATAAAAATAAATAAATAACAATTCACTATTGGATTGCCTAGTCTAGAACACAGTCCTTACTACATTTAATAATTCTGAATTATACTAACAAGCAGGTTACTCGAAGTATGGAAACAAAGCAAGAGCTCATAACTTTTTTCCCTGATGTAGTTATGAGGGAGAACACCAGAGCAACTTTCTAGCATATGCAATACTTGTTATCAAACTCAGGACCTCATGCCTGAATGCCCAATGCGCAGTCCACTGTGCCAGCTTCAGGCCTCTGCTCCCATCTTTTCCTTATGAACCCAAGGATTGAAACCAGCGCCTCATATGCAAAGCATGTTCTCTACCACTGATCAACGTTTGGACCAGCTCCAAATTTTGAAAACAGCATAACTTGTGTCACTTTTCCTCTTGTGGTTTTTTTGCACCAAAATTGGTTCTTTCCCCTCCAGCTAATTTACCAATTCAATGCACAGTTGTGGTACAAAATAAAGAAATCTCTATTTGAACATATTAAAGCAATCCTTTATTTTAAGCAAACCAGAGGGCCTCTATACTAGAAACTAGAAGTAGTATTCTGGTGGGGTCAGAAATGTACTGGATGGAGGAGAGCGCATAATCATTATGCAAAAAGACTTTCAAGCTTGAGGTTTCAAAGTCTCAGATTCTATCCCCCCACAAGCCATAGCCAAACAGTAAAAATGAAAGAAAAAGAGGGAAAAAAAAAAAAACAGAACCCTAAGAATGAAAAATATACTGGTGGGTCAGCAAATAGCTCATGCGGATTGGGTGCTGCTTTGCTATGAGTATGGCTCAGGCTTGATAATGTGGTTTCTATCACTCTCTTATCTCTGCCTCTCTGTCTCTATCTAAAAAAATAAAAAATAAATGATCAGTATCAGTAATATAAATCTTATAAAGAGAGTAGACATCTCTCTCGCTTCATAGCCCTAACAGGTCTGTACCCATGAGCTTTCTTTGCACCTTCTTATCCTTTTGTGAAACTTCTATCTCACATCTTTGTAATGAAGTTTATACTTAACATGCCTGAAAAAGAGAGTGAGAGAATATACTGGTTTTATCTATCTTACCCTCTTTACATCCAAGAAACAAACTTTGATCCAAGTCACAGTAGCAGCAGCACTGGCAAGAATATAACAAGAACCTTTCTATTTCAAAAGACAAAGGAATTCGGCACTAATTATGTGTGCACACACTACCCCCATATGGCGTTCTTTCATGTAGAAAATTCCTTTTGTTCTTTATATCATTTATGTAAAAAAAAAAAAAAAACTTCTATGTGTTTCGAGGGCAAACAGACAATCTCCACTCGGTAAGAGAAAAAGTTAAAAAAAAAAATGAGGGTAGAAGACCGACTCCACACTAACTTTTTCTGATTAGTAGATGACTCATAGATTTTTATGCTTCTTCGGGTTACACTGTCTTTTCAGGCCCTCTTCCAACTATCAAGTCACATCATCGTGTGGAAACTGTTGAATATCACACTTAGCTTTAGTGGCTGAAAGGTAAACTTAACCAAATCATTCCCTGTCATGACACTTCTGAACCACAACTGCTATGCAAAATCCCCTTTTAAGCTTGCTATTCTGCTCAGTCATGTCCTCAAACCCAAATGTTTAGAAGTAAACATTCAGTGGCTACCCCCTACCCCCACCCCCCAAATAAACGGGCCACAAGAGAATCCAAATACTAGGCCCAAGATTTCAACATTAGTGGGTAGAACTAACCAAACCACTGCATGGCGTGGAGAGAGAGACCTGGCACAGAACGACGACTGGGAACTTCACCATCTATATGCACAGCAATGCCGCAAAAACACAGCTGGTGACTCCGTTGCACGCACGCGAGGCCTGTGCAGGAAGCACCAAGTTTGAGCCGCTCCACCGAGCATGCCATCACACCTCCGCACAAGAATGTGGCCTTCCGGGGAGCATCGGCCCTGCAGCCGGAGCCCCCGAGGACAAGTCCTCTCCTGCCGGGAACCCCCAGGGCTAGTCCCGCCTGACCTGCTGCAGCCCCCGCGCCTTGGCCTGCGAGGAGCGCCCGCTGCACGGTTGCCAGCGGAGAAGCCCGATCGGCAGTGGTGGGGGGCGGAGGCCGGGGTGCCGGGCGGGAAGGAGGCCCCGCAGGCCGCCCGGGCCTCCCCCCGTGTGCGCGGCTCCCACGCGGGGGCGCTGACCAGGTTGGAGCCCCCCGGGTCGGAGCAGCAGCAGCTGAGGGCTCCGCCCGGGACTCGGCCTCCCGACCACCCCGCGCCCCGGGGTCCTGGGTGCGTGTAAGCGGGGCCGCTCCGGCTGGGGGACACTGCACCCAACACTTGGCTTCCGCCCCCCCCCCCCAACACGGACGGACCGGGCTCCTCCAGCAGGAAGCAGCCCAGCGGGACTCATCTCCCGCGCTCGGCCCACCCGAGGGCCCTGACAGTGCCCCTGGGGAGACTTGTCGCTGCCCTCGATCGTCCCCCGGTTACGACATCAGTCACCAGCAAGGCACTCACTCCGCTTCCGCCATCTTCTCTCCTCCATCACTAACCCGGGCTGCGCATGCGCCCCCCCTGCCCAGGCGCGGAGGGGCGGGTCGGGCGGCGAGGTCACGTGGGATTCACCACCCCCCCCCCCCCCACCTGCCCCAGCATGCCCACGTCAGGCTGCAGGCTCTGCCCGCGGGCAGGTGTCCCAGCTTAGATGACACATCGAGGTCTCACCTTTGCTAGCTCCTGCTTCGGGTCATCCTCCTCTTCCAGAGGGATCTGCAACCAAGCTCTGAAAAAGTTATACTGGAGGTGTTAAATTCAAAGTGTGAGGTCCCAGAGGTCCCAGGTTCAATCTTTGAGACCACCAATAAACCAGAGCTAAGTGGTATACTCTGAGCTGTGTCTCTCACATAAAACAGAATAAATCTCAGGGGCCTAGGAGGTCTGTAGTGAGGTCTTGAGTTGGAATCCCCAATCTGCCATGTGCCTGTGTGATGCTCAAGTTCTCTGTCTCTCCCTCCTTGCCTCTCAATCTTGTGTTAATAAATAAAATCTTTTAAAAATTAAACTTAAGTAAATATTCAGCAAAGGGAGAAAGATACCAGGAGTAGATGAAGCACTGTATTAGCTCTCCAAGATTCAATTATTTATTTTAAGAGAGAGCAAAAGAGACCAAACAATTGCTTTCATGTGTTTATTCCCGGGAAGGAACCTGGAGCCTCATATATGCAACTCCTGTACTCTGTTCACTGAGCAGCTCACAGGTTGCTGGCCCACTTCATGTCTTTACCCCTCAGTCTCTCATCTTCCTTCCTTCCTTCCTTCCTTCCTTCCTTCCTTCCTTCCTTCCTTCCTTCCTTCTTCCTTCCTTCCTCGGCAGTTAACTATGTTTTTTTTTTTAGTTATTTATTTTATTCAGAGAAAAAGGAAGATACAGTCAGATACATACTGAGAGAGAGACCAGAACACTGCTGAGCTCTGGTTTATTGTGGTGCTGCAGATTGAACCTAGGACCTGGAGCTTGAAAATTCTTTTGCAGTGGTTGGGAAGTGGCACAATGGATAAAGCATTCTGCTCACAAGCATGAGGTCTTGAGTTTGATCACCGGTAGCACATGTACCAAAGTGATGTGATGTCCTGTCTCTTTCTCTCTCTCTTTCTCCTATCTTTCTCATCAATAAATAAATTTTTTAAAAATATTTTTGCATAACAATTATACTATTTCTATCATCCAAAGTATTGAATTTTCAAAGTCTTGGATTCAGTCCCTGGCACCTCATGTGCCAGAGTGATGCCAGAGTGATTATCTTGTTTTTCTCATAAATAAATACATATATACATACATACACATACATACAACCAGTGGAATAGTGTGCTGCTTTGCCATGTGTATGAACCTCATTTGAACCCAGCTCTCACTGCACTGAAATAAAGTTCAGTGCTGTGGCCTCTTTAATATTCTCTCTCTCTCCTTCTCTATCTCTATCTAAAAATAGTAATAAATATTTCTTATTGAATTTATTTATTTTTCAACCAGAACACTGTTCATTTCTGGCTTATGGTGATGCTAGGAATTAAATATAAGACTTTGGAGCCTTATACATTAAAGTCTTTTTGCATAACCATTATGCTATTTCCACCACCAAATTTTCTTTAAAAGTTCTCAGAAATATTTACAAATAATACATTACTATTAGATCTCTCTTCCTTCCTCCCTCCCTCCCTCCCTCCCTCCCTTCTTTTCTTCCTTCCTTCAATTTTGTTTTCAACCAGAGCACTGCTCTTTGGCTGATAGTGGTGCTAGGGATTCAGCCTGGGACATCAGAGACTCAGGCGTGAAAGTCTTTTTATATGATCACAGTGATATTTCCCTGCCCAGTCTTTTTTCCTTTCTGACATGCTCCTATAATGTGATTGTCATTCAACTCTCAAGAATGATCTGTCTGCTGACGGGAAGGTGGCACCAGGGATAAAGTGTTCAGCTCTCAACACAAAGTTCCCAGGTCTGCCAGAGTGATGTTCTGGTTCTCTCTCTCTCTCTCTCTTTCTCTCTCTCTCTCTCTCTCTTTCTCTCTTTCTCCATCCTTTTCTTAGAAACAAATAAGTAAACAAATACCTTTTAAATCATCCAGGGGGCCAGGCAGTGGCATAGACATTGAATTACATTATCATTTGCAAGGACCCAGGTTCAAGCCGATTGGTCCCCATCTGCAAAACATACCCCACCCATTTATTTCATATGAGATAGGTAGTGAGAAAAGGATTCATATGAAAGAGAGAAGCCAGAGATCTGGGTTTACATTTGGTGCTGGGAATAGAACAGAGAGCCTCGGGCATCATCCAAGCCTGTGTCCTATCAGCTAAACTATTTCCCCATCTGTAAGAGAAATTATCTTATTTACATATATATTTTTTAAACAGTTTATTTATTTACTAATGAGAAAGATAGGAGGAATGAGAGAAAGAACCAGACATCACTCTGGTACATGTGTTGCTTTGCCAGGGATTGAATTTAGGAGCTCATGTTGGAGAGTCTAATGCTTTATCCACTGCGTCACCTCCCAGACCACTATAATTTGTATGCTATAGACATAGTGTTTTGAGAAATGTTAAGTATTTTATTTTAGTGTGTGTGTATGCTTACTTTAGCAAGTAGCTAAATTAATGAAAAAGTTTAACAGCTCTTAGTAATTAGCTCTTAGCCAGTACTGTAGTATTTAATCTTAATCTAATTCCCTCTGTTGCAATATATCCTGTTTTAAGAATCCAAAAACAACAATTTATTTAGTTACTTACTTATTTTGTTAGAGCACTGCTTAGCTCTGATTTATGGTAATGCTGGGGGTTGGACCTAGGACCTCTGAACCTCAGACATGAAAGTCTATTGCATTGCTTAGACATTATATTATCTCCACAAGCCTTCAATTTATCCTTTTGGTTTTATTATTTTACATTTTATTTATTTCTTTCAATGCCAGGAAATTCATACATGTGCAATTCTGACACTTTGGGCCAATATGTTCCCCCAACTCTATAAGGGGAAGGGGATAGGAGGGCAGAGACAGAGTGAGTTACCATAGCACACTTTCATCATCCATAAAGTGGATGCACCAACCTCTCCCCCTCCCCCTCCCCACTTCCCTCTCCCCTTCCTCCCCTTTCTCCCCCTTCCCTTTTGTCCCTTTCCCCTCCCCCCTTCTTCCCAGTCCCCCCTCCCGCCTCCCCACCTTCATCCCCTTCATGTCAATCATACCCTTCATGCCCATCATGCCCTTCATCATCCATAAAATGGATCATCCCCCCTCCATCATCTATAAAGTGGGTGCACCAACCCTCCCCCGGCACTTACTGGATTGGATTATGGGACCTCTGGTTTCAGATCCTGCAACACAACTCCTCACCCAGACCCTTCAGCCTTGCTGAGAAAAGGTTTCTAGTAATCTTAGCTGTTATTAGTAATGAAGAAAACCTGTAACCATCCACTTCCTGGTTCCCATAAGACCTTTCAGATGTTTGCACTTACCCATCTCACTCTTTCCCTCTTTCTTCCCTTTCTAAGACTTATCTCCACAAGGAGCAAACCACACCTACATACCCAACTTTCACAGGATAGAATGTACGTATATAAATCCACCTATCCCCTTCAACCTAGGAAACACAAAAACCTTTGCCTATGCTCTCCCATAAATAAATAAATAAATAAATATCTCCATAGAGTGTAGAAGGCTGGAAGTCTGGCTTCTGTAATTGCTTCTTTGGTAGACATGGGTGTTGACAGGTCGATCCATATCACTAGATTATCACCAGCTTGTCTCTACCTTTCCCTAGTGTGCTAGGGCTCTAGGGAGGTTTCCCCTACCATAATTTATTCTTTTATTTTTTTTTTTAAAGTTTGTTTTGGGGGAGTCGGGCGGTAGCGCAGCGGGTTAAGCGCAGGTGGCACAAAGCACAAGGACCGGCCTAAGGATCTAGGTTCAAGTCCCCGGCTCCTCACCTGCAGGGGAGTCGCTTCACAGGCGGTGAAGGCAGGTCTGCAGGTATCTATACTTCTCTCTCCCTCTCTGTCTTCCCCTCTTCCCTCCATTTCTCTCTGTCTTATCCAACAACAATCAATAACATCAATAACTACATCAATAACAACAACAATAATAACTACTACAACAATAAAAAGACAACAAGGGCAACAAAAGGGAAAATAAAATTTAAAAGATTTTATTTATTTATTTACTTATGATAAAGTAGGAGGAGAGAGAGAAAAAGAACCAGTCATCACTCTGGTACATGTGTCACCAGGGATTGAACTCAGGACCTCATGTTTGAGAGTCTAAACTTTATCCACTGTGCCACCTCATGGACCACCACAATTTATTCTTTATAACAAGTGTAAGACACTTTGCAGAAAAGAGAGAGACAGGCAGAGACACAGAAAGAGAGCACTTTTTCTGTCCAGATGAGCAGGACCTGAAATTTAGTGTTAAGAGCCTGAGTGAAGCAGTAGGCTTGTCTGTTTCCAGTAGGCTGCTCTTGGGAAAGTCATTTGGTGTCTCAGAACACCAGTGTCATCCTCACTAAAGCACTAATCACAGTGATATTTACCAGATGAATGGCTGGGGAGAAGTCAGCTCATCTAAATGTGAGGGTTGGTGGTCCAGCAGATGGCACAGTCGATAAAGCCCTGGATTCTCAAGCATGAGGTCCTGAGTTCAAACCCCTCCCCCCTGCACTGGCGTGATGTCTGGTTCTTTCTCTCTCTCTCTCTTATCCTATATTTCTCATTAATAAATAAGTAAAATCTTTAAAAAAATAAATAAATGTGATGGTTGGAGCTGGGTGGTGGCACACCCAGTTGAGCATACATACTACTGTGCATAAGAATCCAAGTTCAAGCCCCCAATCCCCACCTGCAGGGGGAAACTTCATAAGTGGCAGTGGAGCACTGCAAGTCTCTCTCTCTCTATCTTCTCCCTCTCTCTTGATTTCTGTGTCTATTTAAATAAATAAATAAACATACTTATGGGTTGGCAAAATAGCTCACTTGAGTAGTGTGCAGCTTTGTTTAATGTACAGGCTCCTGGTTTGAGCTCGGTCTTCACTGCATTGAAGGAAGCTTTGGCTCTGTGGTCTCTCTCCTCTCTCTTTCTCTCTATCTATCTGCCTCTCTAGCTAAAAATTAATTAAATGTGCTTTCATTTATCTGCCTCCAGGGTTATTGCTGGGGCTCAATGCCTGTACTGGGATGCATTGGATCGACCTTCTCGTGGTGCATCCCGTGAGTACCCATTCATTGGGGAAACTGACGATCCTTCCTAGCCAACTGAATCCACATGGATCCCAGTCACTTTCAAAGCCAGCAACAAGCAGCTCCTGACACCTTTCAACCTGACGCTGTTGACTGGCTACGGAAGAAGGGCAAATGCTAGAAGAAGAAGTGCCTGTACTATGAATCCACGGCTCCTGAAAGTCATTTTTTCCCATTTTTTTTTTTGCCATTGCTGTTGCTGTTGGATAGGACAGAGAGAAATCGAGAGATGAGGGGAAGGCAGAGAGGGGGAGAGAAAGATAGACACCTGCAGACCTGCTTCACCACTTGTGAAGCGATTCCTCTGCAGATTGAGAGCTGGGATCCTTACCTTGGTCCTGCTTAGTGCCATATGCGCTTAACCTGCTGCACTACCCCCCAGCCCCCAAACCTGGGAACTTTAGAGCCTTAGATATGAGAGTCTTTTGCATAACTATTATGCTATCTCCCCAGCCCATAGATAAATCTTTTTAAAATTTTGTTTTATTATATTATTGTTGTTTACCAGAGCACTGCTCAACTCTGACTTATGGTAATGTTGGAGATTGAACCTGAGACCTTCAGTGCCTCAGATAGAAAGTCTTTTTACAGGGGCTTGGTGGTGATGTACTCAATTGAGTGTATATGTTACAACACATAAGAACCTGGGTTCATGATCCCCCATCCTCACTTGCATGGGAAAGTTTTGCAAGTGTTAAAGCAGTACTTCAAGTCTCTCTTTCTCTCTTTAATTCTCTAAAATATTTATTTATTTACTTATTGTTGGGTAGAGACAGAGATAAGTTGAGAAGGGAGGGAGACATAGAGTGGGAGAGAGTTGGAGTGACACCTACAGCCCTACTTCATCATTAGTGAATCTTCCCTCAAGCAGGTGGGGACCAGGGGCTTGAACCCAGATCTTTGCACACTGTAATGTGTATGCTTCAGTAGGTGTGCCACTGCCTGACTCTCAGGTGGCTATCTCTATCTCCCACTTCTATCTCAATTTCTGACTATTTCTAGCCAATAAATAAATAAAGATAGTTTTTTAAAAATGTCTTTTGAGGGGGCTGGGCAGTAGGGCAGCGGGTTAAGTGCACATGGCGCAGAGCGCAAGGACCCCTGGTTCGAGCCCCAGGTTCCCCACCTACAAGGGGGTCGCTTCACAGGCGGTGAAGCAGATCTGCAGGTGTCTATCTTCTCTCTTCCTCTCTGTCTTCCCCTCCTCTCTTGATTTCTCTCTGTCATATCCAACAACAGCAATAACAGTAATAACAACAGCAACAAAAATGGCCTCCAGGATCAGTGGATTTGTAGTGTAAGCACCAAGCCCCAGCAGTAACCCTGGAGGCAAAAAAAGAAAAAAGTTTTTTTGCATAATCATTATGCTGTCTGTCTAACCTATAGTATATCTTTTTAAACTAAAAGATAAAGTGTACAACTCACAGGTTTTTAGTATTTTATGTCCTTATTTATCATTGTAGATAAATTCTAGGATATTTCTCCTTTAAGCAAAATTGTGTATAATGAAGTTTATTGGAAGCTCACTGACACAGACAAATTGGGATTACATTCCTAGAGGCATAATTCTTTTGGCCAGGGAAACAGCTCAAGTTGGAAAAGTGTGAGATTTGTATTCACGCCCCTCCTATTTTTCATTTTCTCTTCTTCTCCTCCTCCTTCTTCTTTTTCTTCTTTGCCTTTTATTTTGAATAGAGACAGAGAGAAATTAAGAGGGAGGGATAGAAAGAGAAAGAGAGAGGCCAGGTGTTGGTGCACCCAGTTAAGCACACACAGTATAGTGCACAAGGACCCAGGTTCAAGCCCCTGATCCCCACCTGCAGGGGAAAAGCTTCATGAGTGGTGAAACAAGGCTACAGGTGTCTTTCTTCTCTCTCCCTCTCTATCTTCCCTCCCATCTCAATTTCTCTTTGTCTCTATCCAATAATAAATAAATTAAAAGGGAGAGAGAAAGAGAGAGAGACCTGCAGCACTGCTTCACCACTTATGAAGCTTCCTCCTTGCAAAGGACTGGGAACTTGAACCTTGGTCCTTGTTTATGGTAACATGGGGACTCAATCAGGTGCATCACCATCCAGCCCCTTCCATAATTCTTGTCACTAGAGTATAGGACTTGGGGTATAGATAGCATAGTAGTTATGCAAAAATCTTCCATGACAGAAGCTCTGAGGTTCCAGATTCAATCCCCAGTAATACCAGTGCTGGGGGGTGAAGCCAGGGATGGTAGTCAAACACTTCTAGTATTAAACAACCAACTGCATTCATTAATTTCTTCCTTTTCTAACTCACTTGTTTCAAATTCAGGGTCACTGCTATCACATGGCACGTGGGCAACACAGGGCACACTCATACCCACATTCACACCATTGGGGCCCATTCAGGCCCACCTGCCAGTGAACTCAGTGCACACATTTTTGGGGTGTGGAAAGAAGCCAAAGTGCACAGGGCTGTGAAATAGCTAATTGGGATAGTGCTTTGCTTTGCCATGTGAGTGACCCAAGTTGAAGCCTGGCTCCCACCACACTGAAGGAAGCTTTGGTGCTATGGTTCCCCCCCCACTTCTCTCTGCCTCTCTATCTCTGTCTGAACAAACAAAAGTGCCCAAAGAAGATGAGCACAGACACAGAGAACATGCAAACCCTGCAAAAGTTGGGTCCCATCTACCAACTAATTTTTAAAAAATATTTTAATTTATATTTATTTATTTTTCCATTTTGTTGCCCTTGTTGTTTTTTTATTATTGTTGTAGTTATTATTGTTGCTGTTATTGATGTTGTTGTTGATAGATAGGACAGAGAGAAATGGAGAGAGGAGGGCAAGAAAGAGAGGGGGAGAGAGAGATAGACACCTGCAGACCTGCTTAACTGCCTGTGAAGAGACTCCCCTGCAGGTGGGGAGCCGGGTCTCAAACCAGGATCCTTAGGCCAGTCCTTGCACTTTGTGCCACGTGCGCTTAAGCCGCTGCGCTACTGCCTGGCTCCCCCAGCTAATTTTTTTTTTTCATTTATGTTTTTAACACAAGGTCAATGAGCAAAATAGTATCATCCAATAACCTGTTATATACTATCTTGTGTAACCATCTCTGTCATGTAGTTCCAAAAAAATTTTTAACACACCAAAAGAAACTCTTGTGTCTGATGAGCATTTCCCCACAGGCGTTCCACCTCTTCCCTGTACCTTTGGACAGCGCTAATCTGCTTTCTGTTTCTTACACCAGTCCTTGTGCTTTGCTCCACCTGTGCTTAACCCGCTGCGCTACCGCCCGGGCTCCCTTTGCTTTCTGTTTCTATAGATGTCCCTGCTCAGCAGAGTCAATATAAATGCAATCATAGGGCCTGGGAGGTAGTGCAGTGAATAAGGTGCTGCATTTGGAAGCATAAGGTCCGGAGTTCAAGGCCTGGCATCTCATGTGCCAAAGGGATACTCTAGTTCTCATTCTCTTTCTCTTTCTTTCAGATTTTCTTTTGCTTAATCAGGAGAGAGACAGGAGGAAAGAAAGAGAGAAGGAGGGTGGCTGGGTGGTGGCACACTGGGTTAAATGCACATAGCATGAAGTACAAAAACATATTACAATGGGTTTTGTTTTGTTTGTCTAGATAAATACAAAGCCCATTGTAATATGCTTCACTACTTCCAGCCTTTCAATTACTAAGCAGTATTCTATTTTGTGGATTGCCTCATTCGTTTATCCATTCACCACTAACATGACATTTGATTTAATTCTATTTCTTAGGTATTGTGAATAATAACATCAGATAGCGAGAGAGACAGAGACACAGAGAGAACATAGCACCAAAGCTTTCACCAGCACTGGTAGGGTTAAGGGCTTGAACTTGGGTTGTGTGTTTGGCAAAGCAGGGGCCTTCCCATGTGAACTATTTCCTGCTGCACATTTTTGATTTATTTCTTTATTTATAATTGTCAATAGAGTTATTGCAGGGGCTTGAATCCACTGCTCCCAGTGGCCATTTTTTCTTTCTGTTTTTTTTTTAAATTTTAAATAGGCCAGAGAAACTGAGAGTGGGGCGGAGGTAAGGAGAGAGACACCTGCAGCACAGCTTCGCTGCTCAAAGTTTCCCCTCCTGCTGGAGGGGGCAGGAGGCTTGAATTTGGGAACTGGCATATGGTAATGTGTGCCTGCTACCAGGTGCTCTGCCCAGCCCTGAATCTTTTGCTTTTCTACCTCCGTTTAGGGCAGAGCAATCCACTGGCAAATACATTCAATGGATGACATGCCAATTGCCATTTCTCAGAATCAACTCATAAATACTGACTGCTATAGACTTTGCTAGATGCAATGGTAATGTGACATAAAATGCAGAGAGTCAAGGAAAACCTTCAAAGATGATACAGGAAGCTCTGGTTTTTTTTTTTTTTTTTCTCTCTCTCTCTGAATGAAGAAGTCCATTTGGGAGCAGGGCCCTAACAGCCCCTCACTCAAAAAAAAATTGGGGCCAGGTGGTAGCACACTTGGTTAAGTGCACACATTACAGTGCACAAGGACCCAGGTTCAAGCCCCTGGCCCCCACCAGGGCAAAAGCTTCACGAGTGGTGAAGCAGGGCCACAGGTGTCTCTCTCTCTCTCTCTTTCCCTCTCTATCTTCCTTTCCCCTCCACTCTCAGTTTCTCTCTGTATATATCCACTAATAAATAAATAAATAATAAAAAATCTTTAAAAAAATTCGAGGGTTGGAGAGACAGTGTAATGGTTACACAGAAAGATTTTCACACCTGACACTCCAAAGTCCCAGGTTCTGTCTCTGGCACCACCGTAAGCCAGAGCTGAGCAGTATTCTATTTTGTCTTTTTCTCTCACTTAACAAAAACAAATAATTGGAGAGATAGTATAATGGTTATGCAAACAGACCTGCAAGCCTGAGGCACTGTAGGTCCCAGTTTCAATCTGAAGTACAACCATAAACCAATGCTGAGCAGTACTGTGGTAAAACAGAACAAGGGAGGCTGGGCAGTGGCACAGCCGGTTAAACCCACAAGAGCCTGCGAAGGGATCTGGGATTCAGCCCCTGCTCCCCACTTGCAGGGGGAAGCTTCCCTAGCAATGAAGCAGGTTTGCAGGTGTCTTTTTTCTTTTTCTTTTTAAAAAAATTCTATGGGATGATTTCACTCTCAGGCAGAAGGTGAAAAACAAGATCAGAAGAGAAAACACAAGTAGAACCTGAACTGGAGTTGGTGTATTGTACCAAAGTAAAAGACTCTGGGGTGGGTGGTGGTGGTGGGGGAGAATACAGGTCCAAAAAGAATGACAGAGGACCTAGTGAGGGTTGTATTGTTATATGGAAAACTGGGAAATGTTATGCATGTACAAACTATTGTATTTACTGTTGAACATAAAACATTAATTAGAAAAAAGAAATAAAAAATGTATTTATAAAAAGGAAACACTGACAAAAACCAAAGGATAAATAGGGTACAACTCCACACAGTCCTCACCACCAGAACTCCGTATCCCATCCCCTCCCCTGATACCTTTCCTATTCTTTACTCCCTCTGGGATTTTGGATCCAGGGTCATTATGGGGTGCAAAAGGTGGAAGGTCTGGCTTCTGTAATTGCTTCCCTGCTGAACATGGGCATTGGCAGGTTGATCCATACTCCCAGCCTGCCTCTCTCTTTCCCTAGTGGGGCAGGGCTATGGGGAAGCAGGGCTCCAGAACATATTGGTGGGGTCGTCTGCCCAGGGAAGTCCGGTTGGCATCATGTTAGCATCTGGAACCTGGTAGCTGAAAAAAAGTTAAGATATAAAGCAGAACAAATTGTTGTCTAATCATGAACTTAAAAGCTGGAATAGTTCATATCAAGAGTGCAGGTGTCTTTCTTTTGCTCTCCCTCTCTCCCTCCCCTTCCCCTCTCAATTTCTCTTTGTCCTATTGAATAAAATAGAAACACAAAAACACCAAAGAAAGAAAAAGAAAAAATGGCCACTGG
Source organism: Erinaceus europaeus (assembly GCF_950295315.1). Lineage (NCBI taxonomy): Eukaryota > Metazoa > Chordata > Mammalia > Eulipotyphla > Erinaceidae > Erinaceus > Erinaceus europaeus. The sequence continues at coordinate 58,774,671 of NC_080175.1, forward strand.
GAGCGGTAGTTTATTAGTGCAGGCACCAAGCTCCTGTGATAACATTGGAGGGAAAGGGGAAAAAAAAAACAAAACACAACAAACAAACAAAAAAACATGAATAAAACTAAAAAAAAAAAAAGAGAAATATTTTTCATACCAGATGTCTGGGGTAGGGCAGGTTGGAGGGCAGGTGGAGGGTGATGCTGAGGAATTATTCTGATGCAGTCTCCACCCCCAGGTTTTACCACGCCCCACGAAATCCTAGCAGTGCCCCCTTCAACCAATCCTGGCCCCACACGTCACCCCTGGTTGTCGCCCAATAAAAGCCCCCTCACCCCCCCTCTCTCTGGGCTCTCGGCTCCCCCTCTCGCAGATCTCTCTCCCTTCTCTGGCCCTGTGGTCAGGTAGTGGGGACGGTCATTGTAGGCTGACTCCACGTGGCCTGAGCCACCCCCCCATCCTATAATAAAGATTTGTGTACCCCCTTGCTCTGGACTTCCTCTCTCTTCTCCGTGGTGCAGCCCGACACCTGGCCACAACAACAACATCTGGCGCTCATAGTGTTCCACACCCACGCCCCGCTGAACGGCCAGGCCTGAGGTCCCCGAAAGCCGCCCAGACACAGGTAAGTGGTATCCGCCCACGTTTGTGGCCCCGCGTTTCCCTCCACCATGGGAAATTTTTTGTTTTATGAGGAGGTGTCCCAGTCATTATCTCCTTCTGTCCTGGGACAGATTCGTGCTCTCAGAGACGGTTTAATTTTCGCTACACTGTGGGTTCTCATAGCTATAATCGCGACTTACAAGATATGTACAACGTCGTCTGCCTTGAGGATACATGACCTTGAGGCTGAGATACGAGAGTTAAAGCACATGTGCTTAAGACTTAGACGCCCTAAGCGATCAGTGGCTAGACCCAAAAATTCCGTTCCCACAGACATGTACACGTGTTTGGACGCTCCTCCTCTGACCCCGCCCCCTGCCATCCCGGGTTCAGCTTCACCTGAGGCTTCCGCTCCTCAGACCCCGACCCCTGCCGCCCGGGTTTCAGCTTCTCCTGAGGCTCTGACCCCGCCCCCTGCTGATACATCATTATTAAGGGACCTTGTGGCTGAGATACGAGAATTAAAGGATATTTTTTCAGCATTTAAGGACTTTAAACCAGGTGCAGTCCATCCCGAGAGCTCTGTCCCCATAGACATGCGTTCAGTTTCCCTTGCAGCCACTACAGCAGTTTCCACGGCACCTTCCACTTCTGTAGCTCCCTCTCCAGCGCCATTGGACCAAATCCACACCTTCCCGGTAAACGTGGCCCCTTCTAAACAAAACCCTTAGCCGTGGCAGCCATACACCTCTAAAGAGCTCGGACAACTCAGACAAGCAGTCAGGGAGGATGTGATTCATGCTCCATGGACTAAGTCCGTTTTAAGGAGTTTTTACCAGCATCTTAACACGCCCCAGGATTGGAAAGACCTGGCTCGTGCTGCACTCCCAGACCCACTCTATCTACAGTGGAAGGTATGCTTCTGCGATGAGTGCTCTAGACAGTCACAGGAAAATAGTAACAAACAGGTAGAATGGAATTCTGATGCTTTGTTTGGAGCAGGAGATTATGAATCTGGAGCTCAGCAGGCAGAAGCCAGGTTTCCAACCGGTTATTTTGAACAGGTATGCATCTGCACAACACAAGCATGGGAAAGGGTGACCCCACCCAATGTAGATTCGTCAGTTCCCATTAACTCTCTTCGCCAAGGTACTGATGAATCATTGGCGAGCTTCATCTCAAGGGTGAAGACAAGCTTAGAAAGAAAGGTTTATAATCCTGACGTCCGCTCACTACTCCGGCGCTCTATTGTCTGGGAAGGCATGACACCACAATTCTGTCAGGCATGCCTTAATCTTAAACACCTACACCCAGATAATTGGATTTTAGCAACACAGGAACTTACATCAGGTTATCATGGGGCACCCACTATGACACAGGTTTATGCAGTTACCCCACGTAATCAAAATGGGACCTGCTTTCAGTGCGGTTGCCAATTGGCGTAACCAGTGTCCTGATAAGCTGCAACCATGCCTCCAGTCAGGGAAGCCACGCCTCCAGTCAGAGCAATCCCGCTTTCAGTCAGGGAGCCAGAGGCCACGTACTGTTTGTCCAAAATGTCATAAGGGGTTTCATTGGAAGAGAGATTGTTGGCCCCAATTTCATAAAGATGGTTCGCCCCTGAATGGTACAAATTCGGGGCCTGAGATTTTGTGGACCACTCCTGTTTTAGAATGGGGCCACCCTTCTATGACAGTAAAGATTGGGAATATTCCTTTTAAATTTTTGATTGACACGGGGGCAGAAAAGACGATTTTAAGACAAGAAGAGGTTCCCCAAGATTGGGAACTCCTTCCTGGACCCAGTATACATGGAGTAGGAGGGATGACCCCATCATTTCGCACACGAGATTTGCTCATGTGGGAAGACCCAGAAGGCTCTACCAGACACTTCCGCCCTTTGGTAGCTAATATTAGCACCAACCTACTGGGCAGGGATCTTCTGGAATGTCTTGATGTTAGGATATCCACAGATGCTTCTGCAGAGTGTAACACTCGCTCCTGCGAGACCAGGTCTAATCAGCACCCCCAATACTAAATGCCACTGTTTGTAGCCAAACACCCTGCTTAAGCTGGCTTTCTAATGAGCCTGTCTGGGTGGAACAGTGGCCTTTACCTTGGGATAAACTAGAAATTTTAAAAGAGCTCATCCGAGGGCAGTTGTCATTGGGACACATTCGCCATTCTCGAAGCCCATGGAATACTCCTGTCTTTGTGATTAAAAAGCGATCGGGAAAATGGCGCCTCCTTCAAGATCTCCATGCAGTAAATAAAACCATGCAGGTCTGGGGCTCCCCCCGAAGGGGTTTGCCTCTTGCTTCTGCAATTCCCACAGGAATTCCAATCATAGCTATTGATATACAAGATTGTTTTTTCTCTATTCCCTTGCATCCGCAAGATTGTAAATGTTTTGCCTTCTCTGTTCCTTTTATTAATAATGCCAGCCCTGCTGATAGATTTGAATGGGTGGTGCTACCCCAGGGTATGGCCAATAGTCCTACAATTTGTCAGGAGGCTGTTAAATCTGCCCTTTTCCCATATATTTATAAGGGCCTTCATGGTTTTCATTGTACAGATGATATTTTAATATGGGGAAAATCAGATACAGATCTCTATGCCTTATGTGATTATCTCATTCCTGCATTAAAGAAAAGCAGCCTTAATGTAGCCCCTGAGAAGATACAGCTAATCCCTCCAATATCCTTCCTAGGTTCAGAGATTTCTCTAACGAAAATTCGTCCCTTAAAACCTAATGTCACCTTCCCTTCTAACCTTACTCTTGCTTCTTTACAAAGTTTTCTAGGAAATTTAAATTGGCTTAGGCAGTATCTCTATCTGCCTACAAGCTGCCTCCAACCACTGTTTGACCTGTCGAAAGGAAACAAACAGCCCTCTTCAAAACGTAAGTTAACTCCCGAGGCCTCCTCGGCATTGGAGAGGGTTAACCAGGCCCTCCAGGACATTCACCTTGTTCGATTCTCCCCCTCCTCTCTGGTAAACCTTCTAATCTTCAACTCCACCCCCACAGTAGTAGGGACATTGTGGCAAGACCATGGGATTCTCGAGTGGCTTCACACGCCAGGAGGAGCTCCAAGACTCCTCACTGAGATAGACGTGTTAGCATTCATGGTTCGCCAAGGGAGTAATAGGTCTGTGCAGGTCTTAGGGAAAGAACCAGACTTAATTATTCTGCCCTTTTCTCTCACAGATACATAATGGCTTATATGCCATCATTCCCGCTTTGCCATAAGCTTCCTGGGGTTTCCAGGACAAATAGATAACCATTTTCCTTCTAATAAATTGATAGCTTCTTTGCCTCTTCTGCCTCTACTAGCACCTAAACTTTTCTCTTGGGATCCCATTCCCTCTGCTCCTACAATCTTTACTGATGGCAGAAAAAAGGGAGCTGCTGCCTTTATATATTACCCAGACAAACAATCTCCTAAACCTCTCTTTACTGAGCTTCCTGAGAATTCTCCTCAGTACAAAGAACTTTATGCTGTTTTCCTTGCATTAAAAGCTGTACCAGAATCCTTCAACCTTTTTTCTGACAGTGTGTACACTGTTAACTTACTTCCATGGCTTGCTCGTTCTTATGTGAAAATTGATGACAACCCACTTTCCCTTCTCTTGATTCAAATAGTCTCTATGCTCTGTTCTCGAACCCAACCACTGTATATTCAACACCTTTGTTCCCACAGCCCTCTTCCTGGTTCCCTGTCCGAAGGGAATGCCACAGTTGACCGCCTTGCCTCCACAGGAACTTTCCCAGTCTCTGTCTCTGATCCTGCTAATTTTCATTCTCTGACCCGTGTTAATCTTAAAGGCCTTCGAGCTTGATTTCCTGATGTTCCTGTACCACAGTTAAAACATATCCTCACTACATGTTCTTCTTGTGCAAGTCTCATAAAGACACCTGCTATCCAGACTCTTGGGGTTAACTCCCGAGGTTTAAAAGCTAATGCTATTTGGCAAATTGATGTCACCCACATACCAAACTTTGGCGAACAAAAATATGTGTTTGTCTCAATTGATACCTTTTCTAAATTTATGTGGGCTACAGCTCAGACAGGAGAAAGTGCTAAAAAGCTTAAAAGCCATATGCTCTCCTGGTTTGTTGTGATGGGCTTACCTCTTCAACTGAAAACTGATCATGGACCGGTGTTTACCAGCAAACAATTTAAAGATTTTTGTTCCCTCTGGAACATTACTCATACCACAGGCATTCTCTATAATCCACAGGGACAAGGCATTGTCGAGAGGGCCCATCAAACCCTTAAGGCTCAACTAAATAAAATTAAAGGAGGAATGTACCCCCGAATATCCAGCTAGCAAAAGCCTTAACTACGTTAAATCTCTTTAATATTTACAATAACTCGGACCTATCTCCTATCATTCTTCACTGGCAAACACCATCTACCCTCCCATCTATTAAGGTCAAATGGAGAGACCCACTTGATAAAATTTGGAAAGAACCTGACCCACTATTGACCATGGGAAGGGGTTTCGCATGCGTTTTCCCTCAAATTTCTCTAAACCTGTCTGGGTTCCTGCCCGCCATGTCCGACAATACCCGCAGGATGGCGCTGTTATCCCTGAAGAATAAGAAATACTACAAGAGGACCAGATGCAGGATACATCTCAGGACCCATAATACAACATGGTAGTACCTACAAAATCTGGCTCACAGAGACCTCTCTCCCACCCTTTCCCTGTATGTCTTATGTTATAACTGGCCAGTTGTTTTTGTGAGTGAGTGTGTTGAATGACAAAAAAAATTTTTTTTGCATGACCCATCTGCTCGGAGTACTCTAAAAGGTAATTGGCTATATATAAAAATGCTGGACGCAGCCAAAATTTCTGGAGACGTCCAGAAACATTCCAAAATTTTTGTTTTTCTCCCTCTTTTGATTTTTATATATAGTTTTGGTATATATGTAAGTGTTTAGTCTTAAGCTGTGTGACTAATGACAGATATAAATTTGTTTTTAAAAATAATATGTTTTTATAACAAAAGTTCTTTTTCCTCCAGTGTGTTATAACTAAATGTTTATGGGTATGTCTCAAGTTTGGTAACACTAACTTAACGGTCAAAAGTGTAACCCTACAGCTACACTATTACCAGACAAGGTAAACATTAATTTGTTAAGTTAACTAGCTGTCTAGGTGAAAGTCTAAATGTTTAACATGACTATACATTCCCAAAACTAAGATATATAAATTTTATATACAGGACACATTTGAAGGGACCCCAAAGGTGCCCTGTAAACTATCTTGTGGAAATTAATCCACAACAGATCTGGCATCAATCTGGCACTGTAAACGTTAAAATCATTATCACGAAAATGCGTTAACTCTCTAAGCAATTTGAGTCTGTTTAAAATACATATTTTAGCTAAAATTGGTCTCAAGATCCTGTGGTAGAGACTGCTACAGGAGGTCACATTAGATGACCTTTAGATAAAATCATAAAGAGATTTTAAACCAATTATAATCATCGAGGTATCAACTATAACAAACCTATAATTTGTTACAAGTTCAAATTAACCACGAGAAGCAGATTGTTTGTGTTTCTTTCACAGGAATCCCTGAAAAACCATCTGAACCTCTGCACACCAAGACGTCACCCACTAGATGGCACGACTACAGTGGCACACCTCCCGAAACCCTAGATGTCACTTAACGTGATCTGAAGAACCTAATACACAGACTCCAAGGACAGAACTTTCTTAATGCCTGCTTGCTGTTCCTGCTTCTGATTTGCCTGTCACGTGTTGGCGGTTCCAGCTGGCTATCTACAGAAAAGCAGAATTCCAGCGGCTGACCTCCCTCATGCAGTGTCTCATCCCCTGCCAATTCTTCCCCTAGCCATCTACTTTGGACTGAGACTTGTATCGGACTTTCTGGCATACCCTATAGCCATTTTACACAATTTTAAAGCAGCTTATTTCCTTTCACGCTGCTGGTTTTTTATAGACTGATCCTGAGTAATTCATAGACTATACAGACTATTGCCTTGAGGACTATACAATGTCAAATAGCCCCTCTGTTTGGTGGGTCATGCCCTCCCGCCTCCCCCTCATTATGTACCCTTGCCCCTTCCCCTCCCCAAGCAGGGAACGTCCCTTTACACACCAATCCTTCCCTTCACTTCACACTGGCTTTTACTACTCCCTTCCTGTTTTGTTATATCATTTAGGTTTATGCCCCAAAGGTTTCTGCTCCATGATAGTCTTTTACAGACTTTGAACCATCTTATGCTATTACTAGATAGAAAGATAGAAAAGATGTAGAGGTATTGTGAAGAGATGGTTGAGCAGGCTGCACTTAAACCTATGAGATGAGTCCCTCCAGGTAAGTCTCTCTCTCTAAAGAGGGGTTGAGCACAGGAAGACACATAAATCTCACAAGGTTGGCAGCCATTTAAGCCTTCCCTCCTCCACAGAAAGTCCTATATCTTCCCACCTGAGCACGGCACTCTTTAATAACATTTAAGCCTGCTCCATTCCATTTGTCTTTATTGTGTCCATTTAGATATAAAGGGAAAGGAGGAGATGACGCTGAGGAATTATTCTGATGCAGTCTCCGCCCCCAGGTTTTACCACGCCCCGCGAAATCCTAGCAGTGCCCCCTTCAACCAATCCTGGCCCCACACATCACCCCTGGTTGTCACCCAATAAAAGCCCCCTCACCCCCCCCTCTGGGCTCTCGGCTCCCCCTCTAGCAGATCTCTCTCCCTTCTCTGGCCCTGTGGTCAGGTAGTGGGGACGGCCATTGTCAGCTGACTCCACATGGCCTGAGCCACCCCCCCATCCTATAATAAAGATTTGTGTACCCCCTTACTCTGGACTTCCTCTCTCTTCTCCGTGGTGCAGCCCGACACCTGGCCACAACAACAACAGAGGGAGTAGGGGTACTCCCATAATCACCAACCCCACACTGGAGTGGCCTTGCCTTTCTTTAGTGAAGCCTTCAATTAATTCCTAGTCAGGGAAAGGAGACCGCAGCAGCTTCGGCCTATCTCATCATACCCATTTACCAGAGTTCCAGGTTTCTTTCAAAGAACTTTCTGACCAACAGAAACAAACAAAGCCATTTTTTTAGCTCACCCTTGATAAAACACTTTTTTTTTTTTTACCCCAGTTAGCCTTCGATAAAGTTAATCCCAGTTGAAACACAACCGCTTGTTTCATACCACATGTATCTTCTGAGATAATTGATTATTGAGGATTAAGAAAGAATTCCTCCACCCTCGCACAGAATTACAACTTTGTCAAAATTTCTGTGGCTCCGACTTGTTCTCCCACCTTAGTCATGATTTGTTTTGGGGCTGCCTGGTCCACTTTGAACGGTGAGGTAATCTGAAGTGGTTCGTATCTTTCCCAAGTACACTGCCTCACAAGTAGACTTCAGCACACACACACAAAATTGGATGTAAAACACAGTGTCTTCTACTCTGTGGGCATGCAAGCAAATCTTTCTTGATATTATTTGTGTTTCTAGACAGTTTCTGTTATTATTTATTTTATTATCATAGTTATTATTCTTATTTTTTACCAGAGCACTGCCCAATTCTGGTGTGTGGTGGTACTGGGGATTGAACCTGAGACCTTTAGAGCCTCAGGCATGAAGGTCTGTTTGCATTACCCCATTCCTTCTTTTTATTTCTTTATTTTGGATAGAGACAGAGAGAAGTTGAGAGGAATTGTCTAAGGGGCAGGATGGTGCTGTACCTGGCTGAGAGCACATATTACATTGAAGGACCTGGTATCAAGTCCCTAGTCCCCACCTGCAGAGAAGTTTCACAAGAGGTGAGGCAGTGCTGCAGGTGTGACTCTCCCCCTCTATCTTCCCTTTCTCTCTCAACTTCTCTCTGTGTCTATCTGAAATAAGGAAATAAAAATATTGGGGAAAAATAAAAGGAATTGGGGCTGGGGAGAGAGCACGATGGTAACATACACAAGTAATATCAAGACCTGATAGTGACACACCTGGTTAAGCCCAAGGATGTTGGTTTGAGCACCTGCCTCCCCGCCTGCAGGGGGACCACTTCACCGTGAGAAAATGGAATTCCCCAAACTTAGACTAGTCCATTAAAGTAGAGGAAGTGTCTTAGAAACTAGATAAGATGAAATTACACTAATGGACTAATTGTTTCAGCTCTGCACCAGGCAGATACAATTGTTTATCTTGAAACTGCAAACCCTGTAACCCCTGCTCCCTCAGCTATATGTTAACCTGTCCATTTGGCTTCTGTAAACACTGCTTGCTTCCTCCCTAGAAAACAAGAATGGAATGTTCTCCTTGAGACTTTTACCCCAAAGATAAATTAGTAAGGACATGCAGACCACCCCAATCATGCAGACCCCCCCCCTTCGCTTTTCCCTTTTAAAGGAGGGTGAATTTCAAGTCTGGCTATCTCAGAGCGACAGGACCAGACTTGGTACTGGCCTGGGATCCCTCAGCTGAAGTTTGTCTTTGTCCTTGTCTTTGTCTTTATCTTTTGGTGTTGTCTCTTTGTAAGTATGCGGACTGGCCTTATTTTCACTCTTTTAAACTTAAGAATAAATTCCTTATACTTCACTTATATACTGGAGTCGTGTCAGTTTGTGTGGGTTCGGATCAGAAGTGCTCTTAACATTTCTTCATGAGTGGTGAAGCAGGTCTGCAGGTGTCTATCTTTCTCTCTCTCTTATTTTATATATTTTTATTTAATCTTTTAAAATATTTATTTATTATTTATTTCTCTCCTCCTCTTCCTTCCTCCATCTCCTCTCGTCAAAGAAGCAGTGTTAACAGGAAATTTTATTGATGAATGAATGATGTATGCTATAAATGCAAGCGGAGTTGCTAAAATAACAAAGCTATATAGTAAAGTAAGCAAAGAAATGAAATGAAAAGTAAGTATGACGCCATCACTCCAAAGCATAGAACAGAGGAAAGAGTGTCAAAATCACTCACTTGGATAGTGCACTTCTTTGCCATGTGCACATCCCATGTTTGAGCCTATTACAAGGTATGTTCCAGCTGAGAGTCACAGCCACTTCAGTTCCAGTGACAATCAGCAAAGAATTTAAGATTAAAATAGAGAAATTTGAGGGAAAAAAGTTTTATTGCCTTGTTCATAAGCAAAAGAACTCTCAAAGAATGAGAGGGTTTACTCCTCAGAAGGGAAACAAGGCCCAAATCACAGGTAAGGGTGTGTTTTTAAAGCAAAAGTTTGGGAGAGGTCTAAGACTACTTGATTGACAAGCTGAGAGGTTATATAATCAGTAGTATTCTGCATGTGCTTACCCATAATGTATACAGAAAAACCCATGAGGATCTCATTATGCTGAAGTTATAATGAAATGAAGTAGGAGTCACCTTTGCCATTTATTCCTCCTCTCTTTAAAATTTTATTTATTAATTATCTGGAAAGATAAGATATCACTCTGGTACATGTGCTGTCAGGGATTGAACTCAGGACCTCATGCTTGAGAATCCAATACTTTATTCTCTGCAACATCTCCTGGACCACTATTCCTTTATACTTGGGCTTCATTTTCCATTAGTAAGCTGGGTGATATTTGTCCTTCTGTAGTATTAGGAAGTTTGTTGCTCTTGTCTGGGCATGCTTGATCACAAGTCCTGTGTCCTCAAATTCTATTATTTTTGTTCTTCCTGGGTGGTTTAGTACCTTATAGCCGGTCTATCTTCAACTAGCAGCTTTCTGCACTTTTGTGAGACGTGTCTGGAAACCTTCTAAACTTCCTCCTGCTTCCACCAGCTCAATGATTAACTCCAAGCCTGGCTGCCACTTCACTGAAGGAAGCTTCTGTGGTCTGGGAGGTGGTGCAATGGATTAAAGCATTGGATTCTCAAGTCTGCGATCCTGAGTACAATCCCTACAGCACATGTACCAGAGTGATGTCTAGTACTTTCTCTCTCTTCTCCTATCTTTTTCATTAATAAAATAAATAAAATTAAAAAAAGAAGGAAGCTTACAAGCAGTGATATTTCTCTCTCCCTCTGTGTTACTCTGTATCTCTCCCTGAAAGAATAAGAGCAAGCAACAAATAGGATATGTAAAAGATGGTTAAGTCTCTTTTTCAAAGAAACACAAATAGAACAATTGTCTAGTAAGAAAAAAATTAAAATTTTATATATTTATTAATGAGAAATATAGAAGGGAGAGAAAGAACCAGACATCACTCTGGTAAATGTACTACTGGGGATGGAACTCAGGACCTCATGTTTGACAGTCTAATGCTTTATTTATTTATTTATTTGCCTCCAGGGTTATCACTGGGGTTTGGTGCTAGCACTATAAATGCACAGCTCCTACTGGTCATTTTTCCATTTTATTGTATAGGACAGAGAGAAATTGAGAGAGGAAGGGCAGATAGAAGGAGAGAGGTGATAGACACCTGCTTATTTGCTTCACCGCTTGTGAAGCATCCCCCTTGCAGGTGGGGATCTGGGAGCTTGAACTTGGATCCTTGCTCGAGGTCCATGTGCTTAGTACTACGTGTACATAATCAGGTGCACCACCAGCTAGCCCTAAGAGTCCAATACCTTATCCACTGTACCCCCATGTAATTTTTTTAAAATTTTTATTTATAAAAAGGAAACACTGACAAAAAACATAGGATAAGAGGGGTACAACTCCACATAATTCCCACCACCAGAACTCTGTATCCCATCCCCTCCCCTGATAGCTTTCCTATTCTTTACTCCCTCTGGGATTTTGGATCCAGGGTCATTATGGGGTACAAAAGGTGGAAGGTCTGGCTTCTGTAATTTCTTCCCTGCTGAACATGGGTGTTGGCAGGTTGATCCATACTCCCAGCCTGTCTCTCTCTTTCCCTAGTGGGGCAGGGCTCTGGGGAAGCAGGGCTCCAGGACACCTTGGTGGGGTTTTCTGCCCAGGGAAGTCCGGTTGGCATCATGTTATCATCTGGAACCTGGTGGCTGAAAAAAGTTAAGATATAAAGTTGAACAAATTGTTGGCCAATCATGAACCTAAAGGCTGGAATAGTTTATACAAGAATTGGGGGGGGTCCTTTGTTTTGTAGGTAGTTACTAGGCTTATTTTAGTTATATTCCAAAGAGTCCATGACTTTACTACTTTTTTTTTTCTTTTCTTTTCTTTTTCCCTGAGTCTGACATCTGATATGCAGGCAGATCCAAGTTATTGTCTGGGGAGATGATATCATGGCTGGAAAAAAGATCAGAAAGCTGAATCAGGGAAGAGAGTAGCTCCCAAATATGGGAAAGGTGTATAAATATTGTTGACTGTAAACCCCATTAATTTGATCTAATCTGGGGCCATAAATCTTTTTATATATATAAGTTGTTATTCTCTACATCTGCCTGTGCCCACTAGTTCTGCTCTCTCTTTCTTTCCCTCTTTCTTTCTTTCTTTCTTTCTTTCTTTCTTTCTTTCTTTCTTTCTTACTTTCTTCTTCTTCTTCTTCTTCTTTTTTAAAGATTTTATTTATTTATGAGAAAGATAGGAGGATAAAGAAAGAACCAGACATCACTCTGGCACATGTGCTGCTGGGGATCGAACTCACAACCTCATGCTTGAGAGTCCAAAGCTTTATCACTGCGCCACCTCCCGGACCACTAATTATTCATTCTTTAGGTTCAGATATTTACTTGCAGTGCTTGCTAATCATGCACTTAGAGACCCTGAGATTCTCTTCCTCTCCTTATTTAGACAACAAGGAATCTGAAGTACAGTGGAAGAGACAGTTCTGTATCAGGTTTAAAAGAAGGGAGAAGGGGGAACCAGGCAATGGTGCACCAGTTGAGTGTATGTTACCATGTGCAAGGACCTAGGTTCAAGGGCTTAAGCACCCACTTCCAACTTGGGGGTGGGGTGCACTTCATGAGTGGTGAAATAGGTCTGCAGGTGTCTTTCTCTTTCACTCTGTTCTCTATCTTCCTTCCCTTTCAATTTCTCCCTGTCTCATCTAAAAAAAAATAGATTAAATAAATAAATAAAAAAGACAGGAAGAGAGAAGAGTGTGGGGATTGCACTGCTGCCCTTCTGACAATGTTGACTAAAGGCCCTACTGCAAAAGAATACAAGCCTTGCTTCAACTCCTTGTCTTTCGTCTTGACAAGTAATTTAAATTGGTTGTTATTACTTATTTCTTTTCTTTTTTTAAAATTTATTTTTTATTTAAGAAAGGATAAATTAACAAAACCATAGGATAGGAGAGGTACAAATCCACAGAATTCCCACCACCCAATCTCCATATCCCATCCCCTCCCCTGATAGCTTTCCCATTCTCTATCCCTCTGGGAGCATGGACCCAGGGTCACTGTGTGTTGCAGAAGGTGGAAGGTCTGGCTTCTGTAATTGTTTCCCCACTGAACATGGGCATTGACTAGTTGATCCATACTCCCAGTCTGCCTCTCTCTTTCCCTAGTAGGGTGGGTCTCTGGGGAAGTGGAGCTCCAGGACACATTGGTGGGGTCTTCAGTCCAGGGAAGCCTGGCTGGCATCCTGATGGCATCTGGAACCTGGTGGCTGAAGAGAGAGTTAACATACAAAGCCAAACAAATTGTTGAGCAATCATGGACCCAAAGGTTGGAATAGTGAAGAGGAAGTGTTGGGGGCTGGTAGTCACTGCAAACTCTAGTGTACTTCTGCTTTCAGGTATATATTTTGCACTAGTTTATGGATACGTGTGAACATATGCTCTCTCTCGCAGAAACTGGTGTATATCTAGGTTTTGGGACTTTGTTAGGAAGTGAACCACCTGGGATGGAATTAGAAAGGAAAGGTCTCACCCGAGTAATGAAGCTGAAGGGGTGTCGTTCCACACGTGAAGTCTCTGGACACAGTCTGAAGTGAAGCATGTTGAGGTGGCAATCATTGCGTTGATTAGGTTGCGATCGGCAGATGCAATATTATTTGATATGGATTGGGAGAGGCATGCGGGAAAGTGGGCCCTATCCTAAGGTTCCAGGACTGGGGGAAATATAGGCTTTATAGTGGAGATGTGAGGTTCCTGCTGTCTTACGGTTCAAAAAGACAATGGATAGTTACTGTTATCATCACATTATTTGGTAATTGGGTTAACTTTGAAAAGTCCTTTTGTTAGGGTTTGCTGTATATTACCCAGTATCTTGTGCCACCGGTTGCTTCTGATCTACTTGGTCTAGGCTTTTGAGAGAGTCCGCATATCAAATACACAGCCTATATATTAAAAAGACTCAGTCTGTGTTTTAAAAACTTCAAGACATACAATTAATTTTCCCCTCTCATATTAATTAACTAGTGATTTATCTGACTACACTTTACTAGGGGTGTACATAAACACCATTCCCACCACCAAAAGACTCTGTCCCATCCCCCCCCCCCCAACTGGCCCAGGAAGCCGCATGTCCACCCTACCTCTCACCACAGGGTTTTTACTTTGGTGCCCTACTTTCAATTTAGTCAGATCCTGCTTTTAGTTTCCCTTTCAGATCTTCTTTCTCAACTTCTGTTGATGAGTGGGATCATCCCATACTCATCTTTATCTTTCTGACTTAGCTCACTTAATTCCTTCTAGCTCTGTCCAAGATGGGTCAGAGAAGGTGGGTTCATTGTTCTTGATAGTTGTATAGTATTCCATTGTGTATATATACCACAGATTTCTCAGCCACTCATCTGTTGTTGGGCACCTGGGTTGCTTCCAGGTTTTAGCTATTATGAATTGTGCTGCTATGAACATAGGAGTACACACCTCTTTTTGGTTGGGTGTTATGGAGTCCTTGGGGTATAACCCCAGGAGAGGAATTACTGGATCATATGGAAGGTCCATGTCTAGCCTTGTGAGAGTTCTCCAGACTGCTCTGCACAGAGGTTGGACCAATTTACATTCCCACCAGCAATGCAAAAGGGTTCCTCTGTCCCCACATCCTCTCCAGCATTTGTTGCTGCTGTCCTTTTTGATGTATGCCATTCTCACAGGAGTGAGGTGGTATCTCAATGTTGTCTTAATTTGCATTTCTCTGACAATCAGTGACCTGGAGCAGTTTTTCATATATTTGTTAGCCTTTTGGATCTCCTCTGAGGTGAATGTTTTGTTCATATCCTCTGCCCATTTTTGGATGGGGTCATTTGCTTTTTTGTTGCTAAGTTTGCTGAGCTATTGTATATTTTGGTAATTAGTTTCTGTCTGATGTATGGTATGTGAAGATCTTCTCCCATTCTGTGAGGGGTCTCTTTGTTTAATAGTTTCTTTGGATGTGCAGAAGCTTTTCAATTTTATATAGTCCTATTGGTTTGTTTTTGCTTTAGTCTTCCTTGCAATTGGGTTTATTTCATCAAAAATGTCCTTGAGAAGTAGGTGGGAAAGTGTTCCACCAATGTTTGCCTCTAAGTATTTGATTGTTTCTGGTCTAGCATCCAGGTCTTTGATCCATTTGAAGTTGATTTTTGTTTCTGGCGAGATAAAGTGGTTCAATTTCATTCTTCTGCATGTTTCAACCCAGTTTTCCCAGGACCATTTATTGAAGAGAGCCTCTTTTTTCTGTTTAATACTCTGGCCCCCCCTTATCAAAGATTAGATGTCCATAGGTGTGGGGATTTATCTGGGCTTTCAATTCTGTTCCACTGGTCTGTGTGCCTATTTTTGTTCCAGTACCAAGCTGTTTTGATGATGATGGCTTTATTATATAGTTTGAGATCTGGGAGTGTGATGCCTCCATTTCTGTTTCTTTTCCTCAAGATGGTTTTGGCAATTCTAGGTGTTTTCAGGTTCCAGATAAATAACTGTAGTGTTTGTTCTATTCTCCTAAAGAAGCTTGGTGGAACTTTGATGGGTATTGCATTAAATTTGTATATAGCTCTGGGGAGAATATTCATTTTGATGATATTTATTCTTCAAATCCATGAGCATGGGATGTCTTTCCATTTCTTGGTATCAGTTTCTATTTCCTTGAGTAGTGACTCATAGTTTTCAGTATACAAGTCTTTCACTTCTTTGGTCAACTTTATTCCTAGGTATTTATTTTCATCAGAGCACTGCTCAGCTCTAGCTTATGGTGGTATGGGGGATTGAATTTAGGACTTTAGAGCATCAGGAATGAAAGTCTGTTTTCATAACTATTATGCTAACTACCCCTGCTCTAAATTGGACATTATATACTTAAGGATAGGTAACTAATTGCATATTGTTGACATAAACCCACATAGATTGATTCTAATGTTACATGTAAATGTGACAGAGATTGGCAAATGAGATAAAAAATAAAATCTAACTAAATACTAGTTGCTGGAAGCTCATTTTTTTATTTTTATTTTTTAAAAATATTTTTATTTATTTTCCCTTTTGTTACCCCTCTTGTTTTTCATTGTTGTTGTAGTTATTATTGATGTCATCATTGTTAGACAGGACAGAGAGAAATGGAGAGAGAAGGGGAAGACAGATAAGGGGAGAGAAAGATAGACACCTGCAGACCTTCTTCACCGACTGTGAAGGGACTCCCCTGCAGGTGGGGAGCTTGGGGCTCAAACCGGGATCCTTATGCTGGTCCTTGCGCTCTGTGCCATGTGCGCTTAAGCTGCTGTGCTACAGCCCGACTCCCAATTAAAATTTTTTTAACCACTCCCATCACACTCTGTGTCTCCATTCCAACCCCTATAGATAACCATTATAGTTCCCCCATAGCCTTAAATATATGTGGACAGTTTGCTTTTTTCACATGTGTATATTGAATTCTCTATATTCCACATATGAGCGAGGCCATTCCATAGTTGTCCTCCCCTTCACTATTCTAAAGCATTTACTTCTCAAGACAAAGAAAGATAAAGGCCAGGAGACCATGCTGACATATGCAGCGCCAGGGCACCAACTCAGAGACTCAAGCATGGAAGCCCTGCTCTGTAGCCCCTGAGCCTTACTCTGTCCCCAGGACCCCACTCTACTAATACACTCACAAATTGTTAAAGAAAACACAATTTAATAGAGATGTAAAAAAAAAAAAAAAAAACCCAAGGGCTGGGGAAATAGCATAATGGTTATGCAAAAAGACTGAAGCCTGGGGCTCCAAAGTTCCAGGTTTAATCCACCCCTCCCCCCATCACTACCACAAGCCAGAGATCAGAAGTGCTCTGATAAAAAAAAAAAGTAAATAAATAAAAATAACAATTTGCAAAAGTATAGAAGAAGTTGCAGATTAGTGAATTTCAGGGCAGGGGAGACAGCATAGTGTAGGTATGCAAAAGACTCTTATGCCTGAGACACCAAAGCCCTAGCACCACCTTAACTGGAGTTGAACAGTGTTCTGGGGAAAAGAAAGAAAGAAAAAAAAAGGAAGAGAAAGGAAGGGAGGAAGGGAAGGAGGGAGGGAAGGAAAGGAAGGAAGGCAGGAAGGGAAGGAAAGAAGGAAGGAAGGAGAAGAAGGAAGGAAAGGAAGGAAAGGAGGAAGGAAGGAAGGGAAGGAAGGGAGGAAGGGAGGAAGGGAGGAAGGGAGAAAGAAAGTGGTAAACTATCTAGAGGGCCATGAGAGAGCTTGGTGTTAGAGCTCGTTGTACCATGCAGCAGGACCCAGATTCCAGGCACCATCCCAGCAAAGGAGCTTGTGCAAAGGGGAAGCAGACAGGCTAGCTTCTGAGCAGTTATATAGTTAAGAATGGAAGTCCCACCCCCACCTTCTTACACCCCCCCCCCCCATCTCGTAGACATTTTAGTGTTCAGGTCAGAAATTCAGGTGTCTGCAGTTGAGAGTTAAGTACGGTTTCTTTAACTGTTGATTTCGGCTTTCCCAGGAGAGGTAAACAAGGTTTGGTCTACTTTTAGAAAGGCAGACTTTGAAATGGCTGTCACAGATAAAGGATTTAGGGTGAGTGCAGCCTTGCCATAGGAGTTTTACAAGTTTCTAAGACTCAGAAATTCCCTCTTAGGCCGCCACAGATGCTTCTTAGGATCTTGAGAAGCTGTGGAACCGAGAACATTGAACTCAGAGCGCATTTAGATGCAATGCTTGCGGGACTTGTCCATAGCCTGGAACACCACACGCACCAGGAGGTCAGAGCTGGGCTGTAGGTGGGTTTCTGGGTGAGGAGAGGAGAGGAGAGGAGAGGAGAGGAGAGGAGAGGAGAAGAGAGAAGGGTGGGGGAGATAGCATAATAGCTATGCAAGAATGCTTTTATACCTGAGATTCCAAAATCCTAAATTTGATTTCCTACTCGACCGTAAGTTTTTCTGTCTCAATCTCTCTCATTAAATTAAAACAAGTAAGTATATATTTTAAAAAAGGAGGAGAAAGCCATTTTCAAATCACCACTGTTGCTCTGTTTACCCTGACATTAGAGCAACATTGCTTGAGAACAAGATAGAATTTTTAGGTATGGTCTCTGCAGGTGAGAGCAAACTGTGCACCAGGTAACACAAAGCTGCCTGAGACCTGGGGACCACGCACTCTCCCTGCTCAGGATCTCTGAGGACAGAGCTTATGGAAAAGAGTTGTCTGCCTTGTTCTATTCTCTTTCTACATTTCTGTGGAGTGTGAATGTTCTGCACAGTGGATGAATTACACCATTTACACAAGACATTTCTGTATTTAGTCAAGGAGCTAGAGAGAGGGCACAACAGCAGTCAGGCATAGGAGGGACAAGGATCAAATGTGGGACCTCATACACAAGATTGACTGTACAAGGAGTCAATGGTAACGCAGCAGGTTACGCACATGTGGTGTAAAGCACAAGGACCTGCATAAGGGTCCTGGTTCAAGCCCCTGGCTTCCCACCTGCAGGGGGGTCGCTTCACAGGCGGTGAAGCAGGTCTGCAGGTGTCTTTCTCTCCACCTCTCTGTATTCCCCTCCTCTCTCCATTTCTCTCTGCCCTATCCAACAATGACAACATCAACAACAACAATAACTACAACAACAATAAAAAAACAACATGGGCAACAAAAGGGAAAATAAATAAATAAAATATAAAAACTGATTGTACAAATATGAGCATCTCCCCAGCTGATCCATTTTATGACAGTGATTCCTAAGTATATGTGGATTAACATTTAAAGACTTTTGTGGGGCCAGGTTAAGCACACACATTACAGTGTGCAAGGATGCAGGTTCAAGCCCTTGGTCCCCAACTGCAGGGGAAGAGTTTCATGAGAGGTAAAGCGGTGTTGCAGGTGTCTGTCTCTCTCGTTCACTATCTCTACCTCCCCTCTCAATTCCTCTCTGTCTCTATCCAATAATAATTTTTTAAAGTGAGATATTAAAAAAAAAGTTTTTTTTTTTTTTTTTTTTTTTTTGCCTCCAGGGTTATCACTGAGGCTTGGTGCCAGCACTACGAATCCACTGCTTCTGGAGGCCATTTTTTCCTTCCATTTTATTTGATAGGACAGAGAGAAACTGTGAGAGGAGTGTGGGGTGAGAGGGAGGGAGAAAGACACCTGCAGACCTGCTTCACCACTTGTGATGCTTGTCCCCTGAGGGTGTGGAGCTGTGGGTGGTGCTCAAACCCAGATCCTTGCATGGGTCCTTGGGATTAGTACTATGTGAGATTAATTTGGTGTGTCACCACGTACCCTCCCCCCAAAAGAGATTCTAAATAAAGACCTTTGTCCTGAGGTCTTCCATAAATTGCATTTTACTCCCTGTCAAAAAGGTGGCAACATAACCCAGCAGTGTCCCTAGTTTGCAAGCCCCCAGTCAATGAACCTCCGTTTATTCTTCTCGGCTATTCATGTCTAGAATGACTTCAGCCAGTTCATATGATGTTTTGATTTAAGCTTCCTTCTATAAAGGAGCTAGACGGGTGAAATAGATCAAAGAGGAGCGCACAAGGTGGCCACAATGCAAAAGGGTATTCAGCCTCTCTCTCTTTCTTTTCCGTTTGTCTGTCTAGTGTGTAAATCCCACACTGTCTCCTACACATGTGAAACCTCTTTCAGTTAAAACAGCAACAACAGCAGAGATGAGAGAAGAGAAGCAATTTGTAGAGGTGTTTCAGGGGATACAAATGAATTGCAGAACTGACCAGTGAAGAGCTTGTCCAGGCTTAGGAATGACTTCATTAGCATTCATTAATTAATATTGCTTCAATATTTCAAAGAGGAGAACAGTGCCTGGGGTCAGGGGGGAGGCCACACAAGCAGGAATCCTTCAAAGGGATGCATTCCCTTCTAGCTATTAACTCAGAAAGGCTCTGAGTTGTCACCCTCATTTATACAAAGGTCTCTGGTGTTCCTGGAGGTAGGTCAGTGTACAGGGCCTTGGACTGTGATGTCGGTTGTCCTCTGACATTTGATTGGCTTTGTCTGAGCAAGAAATGTTATTCATTTTTCTCTCTGTCTGTCTGTCTGTCTCTCCCTCCCTCTCTGTTGGTGTGTGATAATAAACAAAACGTTGAAAAAAATTTTCATCCTACATTGATGCCATTTTGAAATTTCAGAGAGAGGTAGATTGAAATCAAGTTGACTTGGGCATGTTCAATGACGATAGTTATCATCTTTCTATAATTCTGTCTCTCACTACTAAAAATATTAATACAGTAATCTTTTGTAAAAATAATGAAAATAAAATTTCTTGGCCTGGGGAGACAGCTTAGTATTTGGCATCATCCTTTCTGTATCTTTCTCTTTCTCTCTCACTTTCATTAGTAAATACAATAATACCATGAAATACAGATATTAAAGAACACCTTGGTCTTAGGAGCTATCCTAGTAATTATGCAAAAGTCTTCCATGGCTGAGGCTCAAGAACCCAATTTCAATCCCCAGCAGCACCGTTAGCTTGAGCTGAGCAGTGTTCTGGTGTTTCTGTGTGTCTTTATCACTGAATTTGTGTCAGAAAAGAACATGAAGACAATTATTTGGAGAAATACAGGAGACCTTTGGCTGGAGCTCATCTTCAGTAAGGTGCGCTCTACGCTGTGTCCACAAGGTGGCGACATAACGCCACAGTGCCCCTAGTGGTGGTGGTGGTGGGGTGGGGGGCAAGGGGGGTAGACTGCCCCTTGGTCTAGGCTAGTTGTTCATTTGGGGGGGGGATGTTCATCCAGTCTGTTCACTGATGTTTTCATGGAGCTTCTTTCAGAGTAGCTAGAGGGAGGCAGGCAGGAGACAGTTCAATGGACAGACATCAGGCTTGTGTGGCTGAGGCTGGGGTTCCCTGGCCTGGAGGTGTGGTCACAGAGACAGAGGGGTCCTGGAGCTCTTCCTTTCTTCTTCGTCTCTCTGTCCCAGTCTCTCAGCGCTTTCTCTTGCACTATGAAAACCCACTTCAAAGAAAAAAAGGGGTCTGAGAACCTATGCTGGGATGCTGGAGCTGGGCAAACCCAGTGGAGTGCCCAGATATCCATGCACGAAGCCCCGGGTTTGAGTCTCATTCTATGCCTGCGATGGGAGTGGGACGGTGGGGGGGTGGAAAGTGAAGCATGTCTGCAGGGATCTCTCTTTCTCTCCACCTCTATCTCACTATCTCACCCTCGCCGCTCAATTTCTCAGTGTACTTTAAAGTAAAACAGAAATAACAAAATGAGGGGGTGGTTTGGGGATCTCCACTGGCATCCCTGCATACATGATGCTGGCACTGAACCTAGCTGTAAACCTAGCAGTATAAAAAATGTGAGACAGAGAAGGAGAGAGTGTGTGTGTGTGTGTGTGAGAGAGAGAGAGAGAGAGAGAGAAAGGAAAAGCATGTACGGAAAGAATGAACAGTTAGAATGAAAAGCATGAAAGCATGAACTGTTAGAATGAATCGTCAAGGGGCCAGGTGGTGGTTAAGCGCTCACATTACAATGCACAAGGACTCAGGTTCAAGCCCCAGGTCCCCAGCTGCAGAGGGGAAAGCTTCACAAGTGGTGAAGCAGGGCTGCAGGCATCTCTCTGTCTCTTTCCGTCTCTATCTCCCTCTCCCTTCTCAATTTTTCCCTGTCTCTATTCAACAATAAGTAAAATAAAATAATTTAAAAAAAAGAAAAGAAAAAAAAAAAGAATGAATCCTCAGAGTGGTGCTTGTCATTGGGCCAGCAATAACAAACTGCTTCAAAGTTTCAAAGGTGAGCACAGTGCCTGGGGTCAGGGTGGAGGTCACACAAGGTACAGTCCTACATGGGGATTCATTCCCTTCCTGCTGATGACCCAGCGAGGCTCTGAGCTGTCACCCTCAGTTAGTCAAAGGTGTCTGGTGTCCCAGGAGGTGCACAGGGCCTTGGACTGTGATGGCTGAGGTCTTTTGACCTTTGTTTGCAAGGTATGGTCTGCATCTCTCTCTCTCTCTCTCTCTCTCTCTCTCTCTCTCTCTCTCTCCTGTGTCTCTCTCTTTCTGTAGGTATGTGATAGATAGTAAATAACATCTTGAAAATGTTGTATCCAGGCTGGGATAGATTGTGTCATGCTTAAGTAAAGAGACTCCCATGTCTGAGGCTCAAAGTCCCAGATTCAGTTCCCTGCACCACCAAAAGCCAGAGTTGAGCAGAGATCTGATAAAAATAAATAAAGCAAACACAAATTTAAACAATTGAAGTAATAATGATAAAATTTAAAAAATGACAAAAGAAAATTGTGTACCCTAAATTGATGCCATTTTGAAAATTTCAGAGAGAGGTAGATAGAAATCAAGTTGTCTTGGGGGTGCTCAGTGCTAGGAAAATGGAAAATCCATGTAGCAGCAGGAGCAGAGCTCTGCCCATTGCAAGGGGACATGAGTCATGTTCTCATCTTTGGCCAAGGATCTGGAGGGTTTGCATTTTCCATGCTGTGCATGAATTCTACAGGGTATGGGGCGGGGGAAGCAGGATTTTGTATCTAGCCAAGCTAGAGGAGAGAGATAATAGCACTTAGGCCTGAGGAGGGCAGGGAATCGAACTGGGGCTTGTAGGTATAAGAACTGTCCTACACTGAGCCACCAGGCGAGCCATTCCATTCTTGGCCTGAATTAACAATCTGTAGGCTTAGTTGAAAGGAAGTCTTGGGTCCTGAGGAGACAGCATAATGGTTATGCAGAAGACTTTCATACCTGAGCTTCCAAGAATTCAGGTTCAGTTCCCAGCTTCACCTTAAGTCTGAACTGAGCAGTGTTCTGATATCACTCTCTGCTTTTTAATTTTTTTTTCTTTCTTTTTTTTTTAATTTAAGAAAGGATTAATTAACAAAACCATAGGGTAGGAGGGGTACAACTCCACACAATTCCCACCGCCCAATCTCCATATCCCACACCCTCCCCGATAGCTTTCCCATTCTCTATCCCTCTGGGAGCATGGACCCAGGGTCATTGAGGGTTGCAGAAGGTAGAAGGTCTGGCTTCTGTAATTGCTTCCCCGCTGAACATGGGCGTTGACTGGTTGGTCCATACTCCCAGTCTGCCTCTCTCTTTCCCTAGTAGGGTGGGTCTCTGGGGAAGCTGAGCTCCAGGACACATTGGTGGGGTCTTCAGTCCAGGGAAGCCTGGCTAGTATCCTGATGGCATCTGGAACCTGGTGACTGAAAAGAGAGTTAACATACAAAGCCAAACAAATTGTTGAGCAATCATGGACCCAAAGCTTGGAAAAGTGGAGAGGAAGTATTAGGGAGGTACTCACTGCAAACTCTAGTGTACTTCTGCTTTCTTACTTTGGTGCCATACTCCAAACTCAGTCAATTTCTGCTTTGCGTTTCTACTTCTTCTTTTTTTTTTTTTTTTACATGCATAACATTCCCCAGATTCCCATTTAACAATACAACCCCCACTATTTCATTCATCATTTTTCATGGACCTGTATTCTCCCCACCCACCCACCCACCCCAGAGTCTTTTACTTTGGTGTAATATTCCAATTCCATTTCAGGTTCGACTTGTGTTTTCTTTTCTAATCTTGTTTTTCAACTTCGGCCTGAGAGTGAGATCATCCCGTATTCATCCTTCTGTTTCTGACTTATTTCACTCAACATGATTTTTTCAAGGTCCATCCAAGATCGGCTGAAAACAGTGAAGTCACCATTTTTTACAGCTGAGTAGTATTCCATTGTGTATATATACCACAACTTGCTCAGCCACTCATCTGTTGTTGGATACCTGGGTTGCTTCCAGGTTTTGGCTATTACAAATTGTGCTGCCAAGAACATATGTGTACACAGATCTTTTTTGATGGATGTGTTGGGTTCCTTAGGATATATCCCCAGGAGGGGAATTGCAGGGTCATAGGGTAGGTCCATTTCTAGCCTTCTGAGAGTTCTCCAGACTGTTCTCCACAGAGGTTGGACCAATTGACATTCCCACCAGCAGTGCAGGAGGGTTCCTTTGACCCCACACCCTCTCCAGCATTTGCTGCTGTTACCTTTTCTGATGTGTGACATTCTCACAGGAGTGAAGTGATATCTCATTGTTGTCTTGATTTGCATTTCTCTGACAATCAGAGACTTGGAGCATTTTTCATGTGTTTCTCGGCCTTTTGGATCTCTTCTGTGATGAATATTCTGTCCAAGTCCTCCCCCCATTTTTGGATGGGGTTATTTGTTGTCTTGTTGTTGAGTCTGGTAAGCTCTTTATATATGTTGGTTATTAAACTCTTATCTGATGTATGGCATGTAAAGATCTTCTCCCATTCTGTGAGGGGTCTCTTGATTTGGGTAGTGGTTTCTTTTGCTGTGAAGAAGCTTTTTAATTTGATGTAGTCCCATAGGTTTATACTTGCCTTAGTCTTCCTTGTAATTGGATTCGTTTCATTGAAAATATCTTTAAAATTTATGCGGAAAAAAGTTCTTCCAATATTTTCCTCTAAGTATCTGATAGTTTCTGGTCTAACATCCAAGTCCTTGATCCACTTGGAATTTACTTTTGTATTTGGTGAAATACAGCGATTTAGTTTCATTCTTCTGCATGTTTCAACCCATTGTTTCCAACACCATTTGTTGAAGAGACTCTGCTTCCCCCATATAATAGTCTGGGCCCCTTTGTCAAAGATTAGATGTCCATACGTGTGGGGCCTCATTTCTGGGCTCTCAATTCTATTCCACTGGTCAGTGTGTCTGTTCATGTTCCAGTACCAAGCAGTTTTGATGACAATGGCCCTATAATACAGTTTGAGATCTGGCAGTGTGATGCCTCCGGTTCTGTTCTTTTTTCTCAAGATTGTTTTTGCAATTCTAGGTCTTTTCTGGTTCCAGATAAACATTTGTAGCATTTTTTCTATTCTCCTAAAAAATGTGCTTGGGATCTTGATGGGGATAGCATTAAATTTGTAGATGGCTCTGGGTAATATATTCATTTTGATGATGTTAATTCTTCCAACCCATGAACATGGAATATCTTTCCACTTCTTTGTGTCTTTTTCAATTTCTTTGAGTAGTGACTCATAATTTTCAGTATACAAGTCTTTCACTTCTTTGGTTAGGTTTATTCCTAGATATTTTATTGTTTTTGTTGCTATAGAAAAAGGAACTGATTTCTGGATTTCAATTTCTTCTAACTTAGTGTTTGCATAGAGGAATGCCACTGACTTTTGAATGTTAATTTTATAGCCTGACACCTTACTGTATTGCCTGATGATTTCCAAAAGCTTCTTGCTGGATTCCTTAGGTTTTTCCATGTATACTATCATGTCATCTGCAAATAAGGAGAGTTTGACTTCTTCTCTTCCAATCTGTATGCCTTTAATTCCTTGCTCCTGCCTGATTGCTATGGCAAGAACTTCCAACACTATGTTGAATAGTAATGGTGATAGTGGGCAGCCCTGTCTAGTACCTGATCTGAAGGTAAATGCTTCCAGTTTTTCACCATTGAGTATGATGTTGGCTGTAGGTTTGCTATATATAGACTCCACTATCTTCAGGAATTTTCCATCTATTCCTATTTTTTGTAGTGTTTTGATCATAAAGGGATGTTGTATTTTGTCAAAGGCTTTCTCTGCATCTATTGATATGACCATGTGGTTTTTGGTCTTGCTTTTGTTGATGTGGTGGATCACATTGATTGATTTACGTATATTAAACTAACCTTGCATGCCTGGGATAAACCCCACTTGGTCATGATGAACAATTTTTTTGATATACTGCTGTATCCGGTTGGCTAGAATTTTGTTCAATATTTTCGCATCTATGTTCATCAGAGATATTGGTCTGTAGTTTTCTTTTTTGGTTGTGTCCCTGTCTGCTTTTGGTATCAGGGTGATGTTGGCTTCATAGAAGCTGGCAGGGAGTATTCCAGTGTCTTCAATCTTCTGGAAGACTTTTAAAAGTAGAGGTATTAGTTCTTCTTTGAAAGTTTTGTAGAATTCATTTGTAAAACCATCTGGTCCAGGACTTTTATTTTTGGGAAGATTTTTGATAACTGTTTCAATTTCATTAGCTGAGATGGGCCTGTTCATGTTGTCCACTTCCTCTTTACTTAGTTTTGGAAGTTGGTAGGTATCTAGGAAATCATTCATTTCTTCCAGGTTCTCTAGCTTGGTGGCATATAGTTGTTCATAGAAGCCTCGCATGATATGTTGAATTTCTGCAGTGTCTGTTGTGATTTCTCCTCTTTCATTTACTATCCGATTTATTTGGGTCTTCTCCCTTTTTTGTTTTGTGAGTCTGGCTAAAGGTTTGTCGATTTTGTTTACTCTTTCGAAGAACCAACATTTACTTTCATTGATCTTTTGTATGGTTTTCCTATTCTCAATGTTATTTATTTCTGCCCTAACTTTAGTAATTTCTGTCCTTCTGGTTGCTTTAGGATTCCTTTGTTGTTCTTCTTCTAGGTCTTTAAGATGTGCAATCAGGCTGTTTATTTGTGCCTTTTCTTGTTTCCTAATGTGTGCTTGTATAGCTATGAACTTCCCTCTTAGGACTGCTTTAGCTGTGTCCCAAATATTTTGATAGCTTGTGTCTTCATTTTCATTGAACTCTCGAAACATTTTGATTTCTTCCTTGATTTCCTCTTTGACCCAGAAGTTGTTAAGAAGTGCACTGTTGAGCTTCCACATTTTGGCACTGTTACTAATCTTTTGTTGATTGTTAAGTGTTAGTTTAATTCCACTGTGGTCTGAGAAGATGCTTGGGATGATTTCAGTGCTCTTGAATAGGCTGATGCTGTCTTTGTGGCCTAACATATGGTCTAACCTTGAGAATGATCCATGTGGATTTGAGTAAAATGTGTATTCCAGTTTCTTGGGATGAATCACTCTGAAAATGTCCAATAGTTCTAGTTTATCTATCTCTTCATTTAGCTCCCTTATGTCTTTACTGATTTTCTGCCTGGATGATCTGTCAAGTTGAGATAGTGGGGTGTTGAAGTCCCCTACTATGACTGTGTTACTGTTAATATATTGCTATAGCTCTTTCAGTAGAAGTTTGATGTATTTAGATGGCTTCTCATTGGGTGCATAGATATTAATAATTATTAAGTCCTCTTGATTGACTGATCCTCTGAGCATTAAGTAGTGTCCATTCCTATCTTTTTTAATCTTATCTATTTTAAAGTCTATCATGTCAGATATGAGAATAGCTGTTCCTGCCCTTTTTTGTGGGCCATTGGCTTGAATGATAGTTTTCCATCCTTTCACTTTAAGTCTGTGTTTGTCTTGTTGCGTTAGGTGAGTTTCCTGTAGACAACATATTGTTGGGTTGTGTTTTCTGATCCATCTTCCTACTCTGTGTCTTTTAATAGGTGAATTCAGGCCATTGACATTTATTGATATCAAAGATTGAAGATATTTTAACGCCATTCTTGTAGAGTTTTAGAGTGTTTTGATATATGTCCTATTTGTGGTGGTCTGGTTGTTTATAGGAGACCTTTCAGAACTTCTTTCAGGGCAGGCTTGGTGATGGTTGCTTCCTTCAACTGTTGCTTGTCTGAGAAGGTTTTGATGCTTCCATCTAGTCTGAATGACAATCTAGCAGGATATAGTATTCTTGGCTGAAAGCCTTTCTCATTGAACACTCGATAGATATCTTGCCATTCTCTTCTGGCCTGTAGTGTTTGTATGGAGAAGTCTGCTGCTAATCTTATGGGTTTTCCTTTGTAGGTGACTCTTTGTTTTTCTCTTGCAGCCTTGAGGATCCTTTCTTTATCCTTATTCCTTTCCAATCTAAGTATGACATGTCTTGGTGTCTTTAGGTCTGGGTTAATTCTGTTTGGGACCCTCTGGGCTTCTTGAATCTTTATGTCTTTGGTGTTGTCTAGACTAGAGAAATTTTCAGCTATTATGGCCTGGAGAATGCTTTCTTCCTCCCCTTCTCTTTCTTCCTCTGGTAAGCCAATAATGCGTATATTGTTTCTTTTGAAGTCATCCCATAGGACTCTGTTGTTGTTTTCAGCATCTCTTAATCTTTTTTTGAGATCTCTTACTTCTTTTTTAGTTGTCTCTAATTCATCCTCAATCTTGCTAATTCTGTCTTCAGCCTCATTGATTCTATTCTCTCTGCCCTCTACGGCTTTCTGGAGTTCATCTATTTTGTTGCTCTGCTCTGATACTGTTTTAGCTTGTTCAGCTAGTTGCCTTCTTAGCTCAGCGATTTCAGCTTTCAGCTCTCTAATAACATGAGATAATTAGAATTTTCTTCCATATTCTCATTTGTTGTTCCTGCATTTCTGATTACAATTTTTTCAAATTCTTTACTCACTCCTGTTATTATTTCCTTAGCTAATGTTTGGATGTTGAACTCGTTGTTTTGTGCTTCACCCTCTGGAGGACTTTTAGCTGG
Source organism: Erinaceus europaeus (assembly GCF_950295315.1). Classification (NCBI taxonomy): domain Eukaryota; kingdom Metazoa; phylum Chordata; class Mammalia; order Eulipotyphla; family Erinaceidae; genus Erinaceus; species Erinaceus europaeus. The sequence continues at coordinate 58,802,860 of NC_080175.1, forward strand.
ACTCTTGTCCTGGTTCGAGTCTCCAATATTTTTTCTTGTTGTTTTAACCATTTTATATAAGTTAACAGTTTTTTCAATCCCTGAGTTGGAGTTCAGTGGTGTAAAAGCCTTTTTTTTTTCCCCCCTGTAGGCTATGGGAGCCTGAGGGCTTTTAAACTATCAATAGGCTTCTTAGCTTAATCACTGACTCCTGACCAAGAGATAAAGCAGGGTGTGGCAGAGATAATCCAGTGGTTATGCAAAGAGACTTTCACAGCCCCTCAGCTATGCCACTGAGGTATAGGTCTTCTCCTGAGTTTCCCGGTTAGATCTCTGTCCCCTGGTGTCCCTCCCTGTTGCTGCTCCAGATTCTGAGGGTAGTAGCAATGGAGACTCAGAGTTGCACTTGGTGAGTCTCTGGAGAGTCCTTTCCTCCCTTCAGCTGTCCCCTTGTTAATGGAGCAGACTGGAGGTGGTGTCTCCACTGACAAACTGTCGAACTGTTAGCAGTCACTTAATCTCTCCTTAGGCCCCTCTCTCCTCTCTGTCACCAGCCATGCGTGTTTGTACTCACGGGTGATTTACTGGGTTTCTGTGGTCATTCTAGTCCTGTCTTGTTTCGGTCCGGGTGGTCTCCTTTGGTATTCCTAGTTGATCCAGGAGAGGAGAGGAGAGGAGAGAAAGTGATCTGCTGCTCGTAGCTCCGCCTCTGGAAGTTGAATCCGCTTTTTAATTTTTTTAACCAGGACCCTGCTCAGCTCTGTCTTATGTTTGTGGAGGGGATTGAACTTGGGAATTCAGAGCCTTAAGTCATGAGAGTCTCTGTATAAACATGATGCTGTCAACCCCTGTTTGTCTCCCTCTCCCTGTATTTTTTTCTTCCTGTCTCTCTAGATCTCATACTAAACAGAATAATATTTATATACAGCATAATAAAAATTAAATAAAAATGATGACCTTGGTCTGGGGAGACAACTTAATAGTTATCTTTTTACAATTTTTCTCTCACTACTAAAAATATTAATAAAGTGATGTATACTAAAAATAAATTTAATATTCCATGGCCTAGTTAGACCATTTAGTAGTTGGTAGTATTCTCTCTGTGTCTCTCTCAGTAAATGTCAATATTCAATAAAGTAAAAAATATTTTTAAAAAAATCTTGGTTTTAGGAGCCATCCTAGTAATTATGCAAAAGTCTTTCATGGCTGAGGCTCCAGAACCCAGTTTCAACCTCCAGCAGTGCCGTTAGCTTGAGCTGAGCAGTGTTCTGGTGTTTCTCTGTGTCTTTCTCACTGGATTTGTGTCAGGAACAGAACATGAAGACAGCTATTTGGAGAAATACAGGAGACCTTTGGCTGGAGCTCATCTTCAGTAAGGTGCGCTCTACGCAGTGTCCAGAAGGTGACAACACAACACCACAGTGCCCATGGTGGTGGTGGCGGGTGGCTTGCTCCCAGTAGATGGCCCCTTGGTCTAGGCTAGTTGTTCATTTGGGGGGATGTTCATCCAGTCTGTTCACTGATGTTTTCATGGAGCTTCCTTCAGAGGAGCTAGAGAGAGGCAGGTAGAGGTCAGAGTATCATGGGCAGAACACCAAACTAGTGTGGCTGAGGTGCCAGATTTCCTTTGCCTGGAGGTGTGGCCACAGAACAGAAGGGTCCTGGAGCGCTCCCTCTCTCTGTACCATGTCTCAGTCTCTTTCTGCACTTTCTCCTGCTATTTGAACCCCCTTCAAGGTAAAAGGGGGGTTGAGATCCTATCTTGGGAGATGCTGGACCTAGACAAACAGAAGTACCCAGACTTCTGGACACAAGGACCAGGGCTGGAGCCCAGTTGGAACCTCATTAGAGGCGGTGAAGGTGAAGCTGGTTTTGAAGGTTTCCCCATTCTGTTCTTTTTTCCTTAAGTTTTTCCCATTAGTGAGATCATTCTATATTTACCCTTCTCTTTCTGGCTTTTCTCACTTCACCGGATTCCATCAAGCTTATTTGTGATGAGGTAAAGAAAGTGACTTCATCATTCTTAATAGCTCAGCAGTACTTTATTATATATACAACAACATTTTTTTAGCCATTCATCTGTTGTTGGACACCTAGGTTTTGGTTACTACAGATTATCTAGTTTTTATTGTTCCTGTTTCCTGGAATTGATACTGATTCACCAACAAATACAGAGCATGCACTGTAACGCAAAGAGGTGAGGACACTTTAAACCAGTGTGATAGTAAATTATTTGTTAGTGAAAGGCTAACTCATTCAGCTGGTCCTCCAGTCTGTCATCTCATTCCAGCTTGATTTGCTATAACATTAATCAGAGAGGAAAATGATTCCAACCTGAACCATGATGTGGGGTTTGCATTTCCCCCCATGCCAGCAGGGTCTTTTCCAGATACTCCTTTCTCTTCCCACACCCCAAATGTGATATTCACTAGCACGTCTGAAGTGTTCTATTCTGAGTGAGAGTGGGTGAGTGTGAGAGCAACTGATGGAAGAGCATCCTGTCCAGGGTGGATCCCTCCTGACACCAAGCTTCTAGGATAGACCCTGGATGCTTTTTCTGAGCTGAAGTAGGAGGCGTGGAGAATGAATGAATGAGTACAAATTATTATTCAACATAAAGTGTGCTTCAGGGATTTTTTTTAAAGGAATTTGGGGGATTTAATTTTTTAATTTATTTTCCCTTTTGTTACCCTTGTTGTTTTATTATTGTAGCTATTATTGATGTTGTCATTGTTGGATAGGACAGAGAGGAATGGAGAGAGGAGGGGAAGACAGAGAGGTGGAGAGAAAGACAGACACCTGCAGGCCTGCTTCACCACCTGTGATTTGACTCCTCTGCAGGTGGGGAGCCAGGAGCTCCAACCTGGATCCTTATGCTGGTTTTTGCGCTTGCTTTGCACCACATGAGCTTAACCTGCTGGGTTATTGCCTGAGCCCTGGGATTCTTTTTTTACCAGAAATATGCTATAGGAACTAATTTTGTTAGCCTATGTTAAAACTGGCTTTTATAATATGGTGTTTTATTTAAAGTCAGTTTTCAATAATCCACTATTAATGTTAAGTGAGAATTTATTGTTTACTTAAAATGAGTTGTAGTGACTGTTGTTCCACTATATTTCTTTCTTTTTTAATTATTTATTTATTGCCTTTTGTTGCCCTTGTTGTTTTATTGTTGTAGCTATTGTTGGTGTCGTTGTTGTTGGATAGGAGAGAGAGAAATGGAGAGAGGAGGGGAAGACAGAGAGGAGGAGAGAAAGACAGACACCTACAGACCTGCTTCACCGCTTGTGAAGCGACTCCCCTGCAGGTGGGGAGCTGTTGGCTCTAACAGGGATTTTTATGCTGGTCCTTGCGCTTTGCGCCACTTGCGTTTAACCTGCTGTGCTACCTCCTGACTCCCTACATTTCTTAAGTTCATGCTTAGACTTCCTGTCCAATGAAGCAACCTATATATACAATTTTTTAATGTGGCCAGCAAGATTTTTTTTAAAAGTTTTTTTATTGCATTTTTTTTATTGCATTCATCTTGTCAGTCACACAACCAGGTTTGAACCTAGCCCCCACTGTACTGAAGGAAGCTTGGGTAATCTAGCATTTTTCACTCTGTTTCTCTCTGTCTTACTACCTGAAAAATTTGGCCTGGGATAGTGAAGCCCAAGGGACAGAAACAGTAGGGCTATTTCTAAATTCCTTACACTCCTGGAAGTTAGAGATTGAAAGTGATGTGTGTGCATGCAGGGAGGAGATAGATAAAAGAAAGGAAGGAGGTAGACGAAATATAATAAGAGATTCTTCAGTCATTTCTAGAACCAGATATATACATGAACGTTGAAGTTATTCATGTAATTGGAGAAATTCTAACACTAGAATTGGTAAATTCAACTATATGACTGTGTGTACAGAACATCAAAGTACAGTCAAATGTTGCAAACTGGGAAGTATTTTTTTTAAAGATTTTATTTATTGACTAATTATGAATGATAGGAGAGAGAAAGAAAGAACCAGACATCACTCTGGTACATGTGCTGCAGGAGAATGAATTTAGGACCTCAGGCTTGAGAATCCAATGCCTTATCCACTGCACCACCTCCCGGACCACAAAGTGGGAAGTATTTTAATAAACATGGTAATATTTCTAAATTTGACTATACAAAAGCTTATACATTTCAAGTGTTCCTGGATGTTTCCATTTCTAGTAAAATTATGAAAAGTAGTTGTAAATGATTTCTCTGATAAAAGTTGTATAAAAAAATAGCTGGTTACACTCAACACACCCATCCAAAAAGATCAGTGTACGCATATGTTCTTAGCAACACAATTTTTAAAAAAATATTTATTTTATTTATTTATTCCCTTTTGTTGCCCTTGTTGTTTTATTGTTGTAGTTATTATTGTTATTGTTGTTGGATAGGACAGAGAGAAATGGAGAGAGAAGGGGAAGACAGAGAGGAGGAGAGAAAGATAGACACCTGCAGACCTGCTTCACCGCCTGTGAAGGGACTCCCCTGCTGGTGGGGAGCCGGGGTTCGAACCGGGATCCTTATGCTGGTCCTTGTGCTTTGCGCCACCTGCACTTAACCCGCTGTGCTACAGCCCGACTCCCAGCAACACAATTTGTAATAGCCAAAACCTGGAAGCAACCCAGGTGTCCAACAACAGATGAGTGGCTGAGCAAGTTGTAGTCTATATACACAATGGAATACTACTCAGCTATTAAAAAATGGTGACTTCCCCATTTTCAGCCTATCCTGTATGGACCTTGAAAAAGTCATGTTAAGTGAAATAAGTCAGAAACAGAAGGATGAATATTGGGTGATCTCACTCTCAGGCAGAAGTTGAAAAACAAGATCAGAAGAGCAAACACAAGTAGAACCTGAACTGGAATTGGCCTATTGCACCAAAGTAAAAGACTCTGGGGTGGGAGTGGGGGATAATACAGGTCCAAGAAGGATGACAGAGGACCTAGTGGGGGGTGTATTGTTATATAGAAAACTGGGGAATGTTATGCATGGTACAAACTATTGTATTTACTGTTGAATGTAAAACATTAATTCCCCAATAAAGAAAATTAAAATAAATAAATAAATGAAAAAAAATCAGCTGGTTGCTTAGTGCTGGTTTTTTCAAGTAGATCCAAAATTAAAATTGCATTCTTTGGGTCCAGGCCTGGCAGTAGCGCAGAGGGTTAAGCGCACATGGTTGGAGCCCCCACCTACCCACCTGGAGGGGGTTCACTTCATAAGTGATGAAGCAGGTCTGCAGGCGTCTCTCTCTCCCCTTCTCTGTCTTCCCCTCCTCTCTCGATTTCTCTCTGTCCTATCCAACAATAGCAATGGCAACAATAACAACAACAGGGGGCAACAAAATGGGAAAAATGGCCTTTAGGATCAGTGGATTTGTAGTGCAGGCACTGAGCCTCAGCAATAATCCTGGAGCAAAAAAAATTCCATTCTTCAATTGTGTAGGTGGATATTTCTACCAGTAGGTCAAAGATAGTATTTATGCCATAGTAGAGAATGATTCAAGTGTTTGTAATAATTCTAAGGGGAATTGACTTGCTGTTGACATCAGAGAACAGCCTGAGAGACCTGAGAGACCTAGCTCCTAAAAATTGTAAACACTCTAAATTGGAATAATTAAACGAATCCCTTGAGACACAGAAAGTAAAGCAAATACCCATTTCCTACAAAATTTTAGGGACTAGGTTTTGATTTTAATTCATATGAGTTAGTACCATTTATCCTTATCATCATTGCATAACCATTATACTATCTACCCCCAATTTCATACCTTCTTAAACTATGCTCCAGCACCCCTTACCCACTGCAAATATGCCCTCTCCCTCACTGTTGGTTACTGGGCCATCAACATTTTAATACCTTCCCCTTTCTCATTAGTATACTCAAACCTGCTGGCATAGAATAAAAGTTTATGGTTTGTTGCCTCTGTGTCCAGCACAGAGTAATGTTCAATGATAATCCTGAGAGAAGGGATGAGAGATGGGTGGGGTAGGAAGGTCTTGTGCCAGAGACACAAGCAAGTTTATTTCTGAGCCTCTGATATTTATACTAAAAGCAGGCAGTTACAGAGTCTTGCACATCAGCATTATTTATACAGAGAAAAGTCATTCAGTGATTGTGGTTAGTTATAGGAACAATAATACAGGGAAGAGGTTACAGACTTTATTTTGTCTTACTGGACTTGCCTAAGGTCACTCTGCTCTGCTAAACTCAGCAGAGCCTAAACAAGAAAGTGGCTGCGCGCCATCAAGCACACATCAAACAGCCAAGCATAATCTATATCAAGGGAGCAGCAGAGTGCAGCCAAGGGTCACGGTGTTCCCATGTAAGTCCCCTTGGCTATCCCCCTTCTCAGGGGGCCTGAGGGGTATACCCTGAACGCTGCTCCCAACAATGGTTTATTCATGTTTCACAGCTATGCATATCACGTCTTCCTTATGCACACTTCTACTGTTTAGCACTGTCAGGAGGATGGGGTTTTGCTGCCTTTCACAGTCTCCTGTGTTCCTCTCCCCACATCCCTCCAGAACTGCCTGACTTAGCTCTCACAACATAAACAGAAGAGGAATTGTGGCCTGGTAATGCTGCCATAGGCCCTAGGTCGACTTCCCTTCTTATGCTCTAAGATGTTGAGCATTGTTGCTACTTGTGTTTAGAATTTGCTTTAATGGACTAAGGAACCTAAAGGTAGAAATAGAGAGGATGAGATCTGGGGGCTCCATTTTGGGAGAAAGCTAGGAAGTCTATTTTAGGTATATTCCAAGGGGCCCATGACTTTACCAATTTTTGCCTGAGTCTGGTGGCTAACATGCAGGCGGGCTAATGGTATTGTCTGGGGAGATGTTGTCAGATTTGGAAATAGGACTAGAAAGCTGGATCAGGGAAGAGAATAGCTCCCAAAGATGGGAGAATTATATAAACATCATCAATTATAAACCCCATCGATGTGATCTTAGGCCCATATTCAGTACAGGGGCCTGTGTAACCTCTGCATCCCTGTAGGTTTGAGTTCTCATTCTGTAGTCTGTGGGACTATGTGAAAGCTTGGTAGAGCTTAGGGGAGCTCTCCCATCCTTGGATGGAGGTCTAGAAGGACACCCCGCTTGTTAGTCTCTCTTCTCATAGAGGTGAGCCAAGAGGGAAAAAGTCTCCCAGACTAAGCTTGCCTTGTTAGCCTCTCAAGCCCACAGAGACGTCACAATTTCTCCTTGCTAACTGCAGGCCACATGGTTGCCTGCTTTCAGGTTCATTTACTTAAAGTTCACCTCACCTTCTGATCACAGAGGAGAACACACCTTATCACACACTCCTAGCACTGCCCTTTGATGTCCTTAATTTGCTTATCTTCTCTCTATCTTGCCTTAACTGGTTCAAACCCCTCTGGGTAATTAAATGCTTGCATCAGGAGACTAATATCTTGATCTTTATGTATCTGCATCAATTCTTGTCATACCAGCCCCCTACCATAGGGGCAAGCTGACCTTTAAGAAACCTGTAATTTCTGATGTATTTGAAAAATGTTCTTTGTTTAACTTTCTCTCTATATATATCTAAGCCTACCCCTGAATAAATTGAGAGTTGAGAATGTTCCAAATCTCCCTGGCGTCTCTTGTCTCTATTTCGCGTCATCTAGTGAGGGAGAACCGGTTAGCTTACCTTTGTTGCTGAGAGTAATCCCGCATAAGTGCCGGCAGTAGTCATGGCTAAGAATATTCTAAGCTGCACTCATTTTAGGACCTGTTTTCCTCGAGTGGCAGAATATTTTGACCCAGCCTCCTTTAGGAAAGTAGGGGCAGTCCCCACCACTGTTCTACGTTGAGGGCAAAGTCCTATAGAGGCCCAAAAGAGGGTCCACAGTGCTGTTCCTGATGGGGATTACTGTCGATGGTGGAGAGAGGGATATATTAGAGGCCTAGGCCCATCATAGCTCTTAATTCTTTTGTACACTTTTAGTGTTTACTATGTGGATTGTTCAAATGACTAATAAGATAAAATAATGCTAGTACTGAACTATCTCAGAGAACTTACCTATAAGGATGATTTCTTTCTTTCTTTTTCTTTCTTTCTTTCTTTCTTTTTTTTTTTTTTGCTCCTGGAAGCTAATTTTTTCCCTTTTGTTGCCCTTGTTGTTATTCATATTTTTGTTATTGTTGTTGGATAGGACAGAGAGAAATGGAGAGAGGAGGGGAAGACATAGAAAGGGAGAGAAAGATAGACACCTGTAGACCAGCTTCACTGCTCACCTCTCTTCAGGTGGGGAGCAGGGGGCTCAAACTGGGATCCTTACGCCAGTCCTTGTGCTTTGTGCCATGTGTGCTTAAGCCGCTGCGATGACTCCTGGCCCCCACAAGGATGATTTCTAAAGACTGGTAGATGTCTCATAGTGTTTTGGCACATAATTTATTTAGTTGACTAGGTATTTATGTCTTCTTTTAAAAATTTTTTAAAAAATATTTTCCCTTTTTGTTGCCCTTGTTTTTATTGTTGTAGTTATTATTGATGCCATCGTTGGATAGGACAGAGAAATGGAGAGAGGAGTGGAAGACAGAGAGGAGGAGAGAAAGATAGACACCTGCAGACCTGCTTCACCACTTGTGAAGTGACTACCCTGCAAGTGGAGAGCCGCTTGAACCGTGATCCTCACACCTGTCCTTGCGCTTTGCGCCACATGCGCTTAACCCACTGCGCTACCACCCAACTCCTGTATTTATGTCTTCTAAGTCTACTCCTCTACGATAGTACTTCATATTCAGCTCACATTTATAGTTCCCCATAGCAAGGCTCTTACCTATATCCAACAACATTTTTCTGAGGAATATGCTCCTTTACAGTCATGTAAAAATTCAGGCTTTACTCTGCCTCAGGAGATAAAGTCTAAGAGTTGGGAACACAGGTATGAACAGAAGGTCCCCTTCTGGTTTATTTGTCTGAAGGTTTAACTAACTCTTCACTTGATTCTTTAAGAGAGCTCCCAATTCTAGCAAAAAAGGTTATAAACATACCTTAATAGAAAACTCCTATTAAAATAACCTACAAATAAACCCACCATTTATATAAGAACTACACATACAGACACACACATGCCCTTTATTATAGATTACCCAGGAGATAACATTTGACCACGACCTTGAAAAATATACAATTGTTTTCTCAGCAGAGAAGGGTTGAAAACGTGACGTCAAGAAAAGTGTCAGGTATAAAAGCTCAGGGAGCTTTGAGATGGGAAGTACTCACCAATCTTGTCAGAATATAGGGTATAATAGAGAATGTGTCACTCATAGTTAAGTTATGGGTAAATTACTCAATGATTGATCCAGTTTTAACATCGTGTGTTTGAAATAAACATTGAATAAGAAGCAGCAATTCAGGAGAATGTCAAAAGTCATTTAGTGTAGACTAGGAAGATCTCTTAACTCATGGTTGTCAGATTAAAATGCATCCTAAAAACAGATGTAGTTGTCAAGAAATAGAAAATAGTACTGACAAAATAGCTCACTTGGGTAAAGTGCTGCTGTGCTCTGTGTATAAGCTAGGTTTAAGCCCAGTCCTCACCTCACCAAGGAGGCTTCACTACTGTAGGTAGTGTTTTTCATTCTCTCTCACTCTCTGCCTCTTTGTCTCTAGCTGAAAACAAATGAACAACAACAACACTGTAAAGCAGTAACCCTTGGTGACAATAAAAAATAAATAAAAAGTAAATGGACATACTTCCGCATTTAAAGACTACTTATAATGAATGCACAGCCAACATAATGCTTAATGGTGAAAAACTGAAAGCCTTCTCTCTATGGACAGAAGTACAACAAGGATGTGCATTCTTGCCAATATTATTCAGCACAGTTTTGGAAATCCTGGCCAGAGCAATTAGGCAGAAAAAAAAGAAACAAAAGGAATCTAAGTTGGAAAATAGTCAGTAGATGACATGATAATATATGTAAATAATCATAAAGTATCCAGAAAAAGTAAAGTCTTAGGAATAATGAACCAACACAGTAAAGTGGCAGCATATAAAATTGATTGTATTTGGGAGTCAGGCAATAAGTAGCACAGTGGGTTAAGCGCACATGGTGCCAAGCCCAAGGATTGGCTCAAGGATTCTGGTTCAAGCCCCTAGCTCCCCACCTGCAAGGGAGTCGTTTCACAGGTAGTGAAGCAGGTCTGCAGGTGTCTATCTTTCTCTCCCCCTCTCTGTCTTCCCCTCCTTTCTCCATTTCTCTCTGTTCTATATAACAACAACAATAATACTAACAAGAACGGTAAAGAACAGGGCAAGAAAAGGGGGGAAAAATAGCCTCCAAGAGCAGTGGATTTGATTCGTAGTGTAGGCACTGAGCCCTGATAACCCTGGAGGCAAAGAGGAAAAAAAAAAAAGAAAGAAAATAGTTCTTGAAAGAAATACGGATGTAGGAATACTTTCTTATATTTTATTTTTAAAATTTATTTACTGGCTAGAGACAGAGAGAAGTTTAGAGGGAAGATGCAGATATATAGGGAGAGAGAAAGAGAGACACTTGAAGAACTGCTTCACCAATTGAAGCTTACCCCTTACAGGGGGAATCCAGAGACTTGAACCTGGATCCTTGAGCATTGTAACATGAACTCAAATGTGTGTGCCACTGCCCAGTCACTCTAGGAGTAAATTTAACAAAAGAGGTGAAGCTTTATACATCAGAAATCACAAGCCAGTGATGAAAGCAATGGAAGACACTAGGAAATGGAAATATAAGCTATAATTTTAGACGAGAAGAATTAATATCATAAAAATAACCATCATACCCAAAGCAGTATATAGACTCAGTGTGCTCTTCCTCAAAATTTCAATGACTTAGAACAAATGCTACAGAAATTTGTCAGAACCACAAAGACACAGAATCACCTGAGCAATACTGAGAACAGGAATGCAGACACCATGCTTCCTGAACTGAAACTATACTACAGTATTATAGTAAAAAAAATAATGAAAGGGTCTACACCCTTTCATTAGTATTGGAGCAATGATACAGCAACATAGATCATTGGAATAGAATTGAGAGCTCAGAAAGCATCCTTGTAATGTCTGAACAATCAATTTTTGCCAAAGGAACCAAGAGAATAAAACTGGAGGAAGGGGAGCCATCTCAATAAAGGGTGCTAGAAGAAAGCTAGAAGCTACAGGTAGAAAAATGAAACGTTCACTGTACCTCACCATGCAGAGGCTCACTCAAAATGTACTAGGGATCTGGATGCATACAGGTGAAAGACTTGAAAATATATAAATTAGCCAGACACAGGTGGAAAAGTAAGAAATTCAAAGTCATTTATTTCATAGAGAGTTTTGGAGGCTTTGGGTTGGGAAATAATCTACTGGGTTCTGGGAAGTAACTGAGTCTCTGGCACAGCAAATTAGAGAGGCTGTCAAGATAAATGAGCCAAAAATGAGAACTGGGCACCAGACATAACTGGGTCTGATAGCATGGTCAAGGTTCCCATTTTGTTGCCCTTGTTGCCTTTTTTGTCCTTATTGCTATTTTTGACATTGATGTTGTTGTTGGATAGGATAGAGAGAAATCAAGAGAGGAGAGGAGACAGAGAGGATGAGAGAAAGATAAACACCTGCAGACCTGCTTCACTTCTTGTGAAATGACAAAAAGTGGGGAGCAGGTATGGGGTGGGGGAGTGGGTTGAACCTGGACCCTTGAGCCGGTTCTTGTGACTTTGTGCCATGTGAGCTTAACCTGCTGTGCTACCGTCTGACCCCGTTCAATGGGATATTATCCTTTGATTAAGAAAGAGGATATTATGTTCCATTCTCCGAAGGGAGTATGGACAACATACTGTATACTACACCTGAGGAAGATGGATCCTGAAATTGGGGCAGCCTGGAATGTTCCTACTCATGACTACAGAATGTGAGCTCAGATCTACAGGGATGCAGAGGTCACATAGGCTCCTAAGCTGAATATGGGCCCTAGATCACATCAAATCGATGGGGTTTACAGTCAACATACTTATACACCTTTCCCATATTAGGGAGCTACTCTCTTACCTGATCTATCTTTCTGTTCCTTTTCCAGCCATGACATCATGTCCCCAGACAATAACTTGGATCCACCTGCGTATCAGATTTCAGGCTCAGGGGTAAAAACAAACAACAACAACAAAAAACTAGTATAGCCACAGGCCCTTTGGAATATAACTAAAATATGCTTATTGGCTATCTACAAAGTGGAGGGAACCCCAACTCTTCATCTGCACTATTCTAGCCTTTAGGCCTATGATTGTTCAACAATTTGTTTGGCTTTGTATGTCAACTCTCTTTTCAGCCACCAGGTTCCAGATGCTAGCATGATGCCCACCAGACTTTCTTGGACAGACAACCCCACCAATGTGTCCTGGAGCTCAGCTTCCCCAGAGCCCCACCCTACTAGGGAAAGAGAGAGGCAGGCTGGGAGTATAGATCAACCTGTCAACACCCATGTTTAGTGGGAAGCAATTACAGAAGCCAGACCTTTCACCTTCTGCATCCCACAATGACCTTGGGTCCATACTCCCAGAGGGATAAAGAATAGGAAAGCTGGGAGTCGGGCAGTAGCACAGTGGGCTAAGAGCAGGTGGCGCAAAGCATAAGGACCAATATAAAGATACCGGTTCAAGTCCCCAGCTCGAGTCCCTGGCTCCCCACCTGCAAGGTGAGTCGTTTCACAGGTGGTGAAGCAGGTCCGCAGGTGTCTGTCTTTCTCTCCCCTTCTCTGTCTTTCCCTCCTCTCTCCATTTCTCTCTGTCCTAACAATGACGACATCAATAAAAACAAGGGCAACAAAAAGAAAAATAAATAAATATAATTAAAAAAAAAAGAATAGGAAAGCTATCAGGAGGGGATGGGATATGGAGATCTGGTGGTGGGAATTGTGTGGAGTTGTGCCCCTCTTATCCTATGATTTTGTCAATGTTTCCGTTTTATAAATAAAAAATAAAAAAAGAAAGAGGATATTGTATCTTTTTGTAAAAATGGATGGAACTGGAGGTGATTACGTTTAAAAAGTAAGGAAGTGAAAGAAAACTACAGATAGTTTCACTTGTGGAATATAAAGAATTAAAACACGTGTACTTGCCAAAAAGGAAAAAAGTGACCAATCTGTCTCTAAGACATTGTCATAGCCTTGTATTCTTTTTAGTATATACTTTAATTTATTTATCATTGGATAAAGACTGAGAGAAATTGAGAAGTGAAGGAGATAGAGAGGGAGAGAGACAGAAAGACAGCTGCAGCCCTGCTCCACCACTTGAGAAGCTCCCCCTTGAAGGTGTGGATGTACTCTTATGATCTTCTAAACCATTATTAAATCACTAATAAAACAAGTAGAGAAAAATAAATAGTTTTCCCCACCTACAGGGGGAAAGCTTTGCAAGTGGTAAAGCAGTGCTGCAAGTGTCTCTCTGTCTCTCTCTCTCTTGATCTCCCCATTACCTCTTGATTTCTGGCTGTCTCTATTCAATAAATAAATAAAGATAATAAAAAATTTTTAAAAATAATGAGCATTGTCCCATAAACTGAATGGTGTTATAAAAAAGAAAGCAAAAAAAATTTTTTTAAATTTATTTATTGAGGAATTAATGTTTTACATTCGACAGTAAATACAATAGTTTGTACATGCATAATATTTCCCAGTTTTACATATAACAATACAACCACCACTAGGTCCTCTGTCATCCTTCTTGGACCTGAATTCTCCCCACCCCCCACCCCAGAGTCTTTTACTTCGGTGCAATACACCAATTCCAGTTCAGGTTCTACTTTTGTTTGCTCTTCTGATCTTGTTTTTCAACTTCTGCCTGAGAGTGAGATCACCCAAAATTCATCCTTCTGTTTCTGACTTATTTCTCTTAACATGACTTTTTCAAGGTCCATCCAAGATCGGCTGAAAATGGTGAAGTCACCATTTTTTAATAGCTTAGTAGTATTCCATTGTGTATATAGATCACAGCTTAGCCACTCATCTGTTGTTGGACACCTGGGTTGCTTCCAGGTTCTGGCTATTACAAATTGTGCTGCTGTGAATATATGTGCACACAGATCTTTTTGGATGATTGTGTTGGGTTCCTTAGGATATATCCCCAGGAGAGGAATTGCAGGATCATAGGGTAGGTCCATTTCTAGCCTTCTGAGAGTTCTCCAGACTGTTCTCTACAGAGGCTGGACTGATTTACATTCCCACCAGCAGTGCAGGAGGGTTCTTTTAACCCCACAACTTCTCCAACATCTGCTGCTGCTACCTTTTCTGATGTATGACATTCTCACAGGAGTGAAGTGATATCTCATTATTGTCTTTATTTGCATTTCTCTGACAATCAGAGACTTCGAGCATTTTTTCATGTGTTTCTCTGCCTTTTGGATCTCTTCTGTGGTGAATATTCTGTCCATGTCCTCTTCCCATTTTTAGATGGGGTTATTTGTTTTTTTGTTGTTGAGTTGTGCAAGTTCTTTATATATTTTGGTTATTAGCCTCTTGTCTGATGTATGGCATGTAAAGATCTTCTCCCATTCTGTAAGGGGTCTCTTGGTTTGGGTAGTGGTTTCTTTAGCTATGAAGAAGCTTTTTAATTTGATGTAGTCCCATAGGATTATGCTTGCCTCAGTCTTCTTTGTAATTGGATTCGTTTCACTGAAGATGTCTTTAAAATTTATGCAGAAAAGAATTCTCCATAAATATTTTCCTCTAAGTATCTGATAGTTTTTGGTCTAACATTCAAGTTCTTGATCCACTTGGAATTTACTTTTGTATTTGGTGAAATATACTGGTTCAGTTTCATTCTTCTGCATGTTTCAACCCATTTTTTCCAACACCATTTGTTGAAGAGACTCAAAGCAGAATTTTTATCTCGGCATGAATATTTGAGAAACTTGGTTGAATGGTGAGCAGGTTTCTTTCTTTCTTTTTTTTTTTTTAATAGAAACTCTAGATGAAGGGCAACTAAAATAGCTCTTGTTAACAGTGAGAACACTTATATAGACATTATAAATTTTACATCATAATAGTAATTTTGTTGTAACATCACTTTCTTATAGTGCTTTGTTATTTTTTGCTTTATAAAGCATGTTACAAATATTATTAATGTTTATGTATGGCTTGGCCAATTTTAACTTTATCTAATCAGCTAGGAAATGTGCATAATTTAATATCTAGTGAAAATTTTAGTTAACTTGAATGTCCTCACTAGAGACTTTATTAAAAGTTTGGTCCTTGAAGACTGAGAGTTGGCTGGGTTCCATACCTGTAAATGAGTATTGCTTGTCTGCAAACAATGCACCTTGGACATTACTAAGAAGTAGATAGGGAATGCTGGGAAAGGTTCCCTAGTGTGACAGAAGAAGAGTTTATATTTAGGCAGCTGTTTGAAACTTAGACATTTTTAACCGTAAGACCTTAAGCTATCCTTTGAGGATCACATTTTCATTATATAAAACAAATAACCCTAGAAAACTTAGAAGCCTTCCTGGAATCTCAGTTCTTCAGAGCCCTCCCCAACTAGGGAAAGATAGAAACAGGCTGGGGTATGGACTGACATGCCAATGTCTAGGTTCAGTGGAGAAGCAATTACAGAAATCAGACCTTCTCCCTTCTGCTCCCCATAAAGAATTTTGGGCTACACTCCCAGAGGGATAAAGAATAGGAAAGTTTCTAGTGAAGGGAATTGGATGCAGAACTCTGGTGGTGGGAACTGTATGCAAATATATCCCTATGACAAATCTACTGCTTATAGAAGCTTCATGAGTGGTGAAGCAGTGCTGCCAGTGTCTTTCTCCCACTTTATATCCCCTGTCAATTACTCTCTATCCAATAATAAGAAAATAAAAAATTAATATAAAAAAGCAATTATAGGGGATGGGGTGGTAGCGCAGCCAGTCAAGTGCATATGGCCCAAGCACAAGGACTGGCATAAGGATCCAGGTTTGAGCCCCAGCTCCTCACTTGTAGGGGGGGTTGCTTCACAAGTGGTGAAGCAGGTCTGCAGGTGTCTATCTTTCTCTCCCCCTTTCTGTCTTCCCCTCTGCTTGATTTCTCTCTGATTTCTTGATTTCTCTCTGTCCTTTCCAAAAATAGCAATAACAATAACAACAAAATGGGAAATAACAATAACAACAAAATGGGCCTCAAGGAGCAGTGGATTCATAGTGCAGGCACTGAGCACCAGCGATAACCCTGGACACACACACACACACACACACACACACACATGCTATATATATATATATATATATATATATATATATATATATATCCCTTATCATCTTGTAAATCAATATTTATTCACTAATAAAAAAGTAAGAAAGGAAAATTTAGAAGCCTGATTAACAGCCTTTTTATTTAAAGAAAGTACCAATAATCCAGTGTCAAGCAGATTTTGCTAATGCCCATTTTGCAGATAGTCTATGTCAAGATGTATTGTAACAGAATCTTGGCCCTCTTCAGATATAAAGTGGCATATCTTGTCTAGTGAAGGATCTTTAAGTGAAGCTGGACTGAATTCTTCCTAGCACCATCCAACTGCATTCATTTAGTCAACAAATATTTCTGGTGTTCCTTTTCATATCTATCTATCTATATATATATAGATATATATGTATATATGAAAAGGAACACCAGAAATATATATATAAAACTATGAAAGGCCTTAGTCACAGTAAGAATAGCTGTTGTTATTAATAATATGGTTATAAGAATATAACATAATACTAAGAAAAAAAATCAAAAATCAAAGACAAAAATATCACCTTCTAGGAGATACTAATGATTTTCTGTTTCTGTTGGTTTTTTAAAAAATTTCCTTATTGGGGAATTAATGTTTTACATTCGACAGTAAATACAATGGTTTGTACATGCATAACATTTCTCAGTTTTCCATATAACAATACAACCGCCACTAGGTCCTCTGTCAACCTTCTTGGACCTGTATTCCCAACCCCCCCCATCCATCCCAGAGTCTTTTACTTTGGTGCAATATGCCAATTCCAGTTCAGGTTGTACTTGTATTTTCTCTTCTGATCTTGTTTTTCAACTTCTGCCTGAGTTTCTAGGTTTTTTTTTTTTTTTTTTTGGATGATACTAGGGTCTTAACATACATACATGTTGTCCCACCCCTCCCAGGCTGACCTTTTCATCTATATGGAGACAGAAAGAGTGAGAACGTGTTTGTACAGCGTGTTTCTACCATCACAGAGCTTCCCCCAGTGCCATGGTGTTCTCATGTGGTGTCAAGTCTTTATTACAAGACCTCACATATGGTAAGTTGCACACTCTATTGGGTGAGCTCTTTCCCAACTCCTTGAATGTAAATGCCTTTTTTTTTTTGCCTCCAAGGTTATTTCTGGGGATCGGTGCCTACACCACAAATCCACTGTTCCTGGAGGCTATTTTTTTTCCCTTTTGTTGCCTTTGTTTTTTGTGGTTATTATTATTGTTATTGATATCATTGTTGTTGGACAGGACAGAGAGAAATGGAGAGAAGAGGGGAAGACAGATAAGGGGAGAGAAAGATACCTGCAGACCTGCTTCACCACTTATGAAGCTACTCCCCTACAGGTGGAGAGCCAGGGACTCTAACTGGGACCCTTATGCTGGTTCTTGTGCAGCATGTGCACTTAACCGACTGTGCTACCGCCTGACTCCCTCAAGAACCCTTCTGATGCCTGGCTCAGCTGAGGTTCTGGTGTCTGAGCCCCAGGTGACTGAGGTGGTTTGCAAGGACCATCTGGGGAAGAAGGTCCATGTGAAGTGCAACATGGATGACATCGGGGATCTGAAGAAGCTGATTTCGGCCCAAAGAGACACCCGATGGCATAAGATCATCCTGAAGAAGTGGTTCACCATCATCAAGGACCATGTGTCCCTGGGGGACTATGAAATCTATGGTGGCATGAACCCAGAACTCTACTATCAGTAGAGAACCCGCCTATCCTGGCTGCCCCTTCACCCCTACAAACACCCCACACTGCTGGTTTCAAAAAACCAGCAATATAAATAAAGCAATCGAATAATGGTCAATAAAGCAATTGAAAAAAAAAAAAAAAGGAAGAGATGGCCTTGGAAGACGTCCTGCACCTGCACACCAGACCTTGCTCATCTATGCCACTGTGGGTTTGCAGCTGCTGGAGGACATCAATGCCTGAGAGGAGGGGGATTCTTCTGTGATTTGTCTATAGGGAAGCAGGAGGCTACTCCTACCTAACAGGTGCTGAGGGCACATTACTGTGATGGCTTCATGCTATACCCTGAGCCTGTAAGTAGAGTGTGTGGAGGTGATTACACAAATGTGATGGGCTGTCAGCAAGTTTAAGTGGCAGCTCTGGTGAGTGTGTGAACCCCTGCAGTTGAGGGGGTGCATTTTCTGAAGCACCCCCCCGCCCCGACCCCCAGACTGGGCTGGTAGAGACAGTAGCCTCCTGGCTTTGGGAAAGCTCCTCTTCTCAGAAAATGGCCTAGCCCATGTGGAGTGTCAGAGCCAGAGAGAGGATGTGGACTAAGGGTCCAGAACCCTACTGACCCGTCATCTGGAAACTCAGCAAGATACCTAGAGCTGTGACCCACTGCATGTGGCAGAAGCTTTTCCTGACCCTGGGCTAGAGCTGCACATAGGACCCTTCTCAGAAAGGACATGGACAGTCACAGATGATGTAGGAGGGCCTGGGAAAAAGAAAAGGGAGTTTCTCTCTCTAGACCTGCTTTCCCTTGATAATGTCCTGGGCCATGCTTTCCATACCATGCTTAGCTTGAATCATGAGCCCAGACAATCACCAGCTGCTGTCTATCAGCAGATGTCTGCTTAAAGAAGTCATGGGACACACATGTAGTGGAATAGACTCTGCAGTGAGAAAGGAAACTCAGGAGTAATGGATGGAACTCAAGTGAAACCAGTGGAGCAAGTATGGAGGTGAAAGATAACTGCCAGACAGCTTCACTCACATGGGGAATATAAATAATGAAACACAAATGTGGGAATGAAAACAAAGGAAGCATCCAAATTGTTTGTTTCTTCCTCTCTTCCTTCTTTCTTTCCTTCCATTCTTCTCTTCCTTCTTCTTCTTCCTCCTCCTCCTCCTCTTTTTTTTTTTATCAGAACACTGTTCAAATCCGGTTTATGGTGGTGTGGTGCAAGAGATTGAACCTGGGACTTAAGAGCCTCAGGCATGAGAGTCTCTTTACATAACCATTATGCTATCTCCCCCCCCCCCCCATTGCTTCTTCATGAAAACTGATGGTATTCTGAGTGGGCAGAGGTACAGGACTCTAGCAGTGGGTGGGAAATGAACTACAAACCTGTAATCTTATAAACCATTATTATTAACTCACAAACAAGATTTTAGAAAGGAAAGAAAAAATTCCCATTGTAATATTTTCTATAGTTTTGTTTTATTTTGCTACCAAGGTTATTGTTGAGACTCAATACTTGCATGACAAATCTCCTTGGGTTATATCCCCAAGAGAGGAATTATTGGGTCATATGGAAGGTCCATGTCTAGCCTCATGAGAGTTCTCCAGACTGCTCTCCACAGAGATTGGACCAATTTACATTTCCACCAGCAGTGCAGAAGGGTTCCTCTGTCCCCACATCCTCTCCAGCATTTGTTGCTGCTGTCCTTTTCGATGTATGCCATTCTCACAGGAGTGAGGTGGTATCTCAGTGTTGTCTTTATTTGCATTTCTATGACAGTCAGTGACCTGGAGCAATTTTTCATGTATTTGTTGGCCTTTTGGATCTCTTCTGTAATGACTACTCTGTTCATATCTTCTGCCCATTTTTTTTCCTATTATTTTTTACAGGGGAGAGCGCGAACGCAGTCCTCCACTACCACAAATTATGCAGTCGAGTTTTCCACATTTGGGGAAATTGCAGGGGTCAGCACATCCCCAGTGCAATGGATAAGCCTCGCCCTGGGAAAACCACCT
Organism: Erinaceus europaeus; assembly: GCF_950295315.1. Lineage (NCBI taxonomy): Eukaryota > Metazoa > Chordata > Mammalia > Eulipotyphla > Erinaceidae > Erinaceus > Erinaceus europaeus. The sequence goes on from NC_080175.1 coordinate 58,822,784, forward strand.
TCCTGATCATGGTATCTCCCCTGCCAGGTAAGTATCTGCCCATTTTTGGATGGGGCCATTTGTTTTTTTGTTGCTAAGTTTGCTGAGCTCTTTGTATATTTTGGTGATTAGTCTCTTGTCTGATGTATGGCATGTGAAGAGCTTATCCCATTCTGTGAGGGGTCTCTTTGTGTGATAGTTTCTTTGGCTGTGCAGAAGCTTTTCAATTTGATATCGTCCCATTGATTTGTTTCTTCTTTAGTCTTCCTTGTAATTGGGTTTGTATCATCAAAGATGTCCTTGAGGTTTAGGTGGGAAAGTGTTCCACCAATGTTTTCCTCTAAGTATTTGATAGTTTCTGGTCTAACATCCATGTCCTTGATCCATTTGGAGTTGATTTTTGTTTCTGGTAAGATAAGGTGGTTTAGTTTCATTCTTCTGCATGTTTCAACCCAGTTTTCCCAGCACCACTTATTTCCCAGCACTCTTTCCTCCATTTAATACTTTGGGCCCCCTTATCAAAGATTCGATGTTCATAGGTGTTATTTTTAGGATTCTAATGCGTTTGAAAAGAGAGAAAGAGTGAGGGATTAGAGACTGTGGGAGAGAATGAGAGAAGGCTTGCTATCTTTTTTTGTATTGTCTTCACTACCCCAGGTGAACTTTTTGCAGATAGATAGAGACAGAAAGAGATAGAGAATAGCACAGTGGGGGAGAGGAGTAGACAGCATAATGGTCATGCAAAGAGATTGTCATCCCTGAGACTCCAAGGTCCCAGGTTCAATCCTGGTACTATCCTATTATCATAAACCAGAGATGAGCAGTGCTCTGGGGCCGGGGGTGGGGGGGCTTAATGAGAGTAGAGGACCAAAGTTTCCTTCTGTGCAGTGGGGGCTGGGCTTAAAACTGGGTTGTACACACGAAAGAAGATACGTGCATTCTTACTCTCCCTCTGTGGCATGGTCTAAGTAAAAAAACAAAAGAAAACAAACAAACAAACAACAACAACAAAAACCTTGAGTGTCTAGTTTAGCAAACTTTTTTTTCTTGTCTCTTTACCTGTCCTCTCTCTCTCTTTCTTCCTTGATTTTGTTCTTTTCCTTTTGATAGAGAGGGAGAGAGAGAGAGAGAGAGGGAGAGAGTGTGTGTGTGTGTGTGTGTGTGTGTGTGTGTGTGTGTGTGAAAGAGACCCCAGCCTCCTTTGATGCAGTGGGAGCCAGGCTCAAATTTGGGTCACACATGGCAAGCAGGGCACTATCCAGGTGAGCTATTTTTCCAATGCCTGACTGTCTTTCTCATTGGTTGGAGGGGATTATAGAGAAGAGAGCTGAGTAGGAGACAGAGCTTCCATCCAGGAGGTCCAGGCTGGAATCTCGGCACTCACATGTCTCTTTTCTCATATACATAAGTAAAGATGTTAAAGACTTTTATTTACTTATTCCATATCTGATATCTGATATGTTTCCCCAATGAGGACTTATGGACTTTATACACAGAGATCTGTCTTGTGCTCTAAGTAACAATTTTATTTATTTCCATTATTTTAGATAGAGACAGTGAGGCAGAGAATGAAATGGACCACAGCACTGAATCTCCCTTCAGTGCGATGGCGGTTGGTGTGGAACCCGAGTTGGGACAAAGCTGCACACTATCCAGGTGAGCTGTTGCACCAGCCTGAGAGATTTTAAATGTTAAAACCACAAAATGGGAATTGTTCAGAGTAATGGCTGTTTTCCCTGCTGTTGTATCAAAGCATGAAGCACTATCAAATGCAGTTCATTTTATGTTGTATGTCTGTCTGCCTGCTAAGGAGACTCAGAACAGTGCCAGGGTGGGTTTCAAGAGTCACTTTCAGCAGATGTCCACAAGAGGGCACTAGTCACCTACAAATGGCAGCAAGCACTGGCACAAAAGGTTTGTCCAGTAGGGGACATGCAGTAGGGACCCTTCTGAAAGCCACACCAGCAGATGAGCTGTAACATCACAAAAACCAGTAAGGTGTACTAAGGCAGGGCTGGCTGGAGACAGGTAGCAAGTTGTCAGAAATTAATTACCGGGCCGGGTGGTGGCGCACCTGGTTGAGCACATGTATTACAATGTGCAAGGACCTGGGTCTGAGCCCCTGGTCCCCACCTGCAAGGGGAAAGCTTTACAAGTGGTGAAGCAGGGCTGCAGGTGTCTCTCTGTCTCTCTCCCTCTCTATCACCTCCTTCCCTCTTGATTTCTGGCTGTCTCTATCCAAATAAATAAAGATAATTAAAAAAATAATAAAAAAAAGAAATTACCAGTCATTGCCAGGTTTTCAGTTGAGTCCTCAGGTGGTGGGAACAATGGGAAAGGGAGGGCCTGACTTGCTGGAAGATCACTTACTTAGTGAGTCTCCATCTGTGGGGAAAACTCTCTCTCACTTGTCTTAAGTGTCTTCACCTCACCTACATCTTCTCTCAGGCTTCGGTCACTGAGAGTGAGTTTGAACTGTGGAGCCCTGCTCCTGTCACACCTGGTAGGATGACTCTGCAATGACACAGAGCCCAGGGACTGAGGATTTTGGTTTCCATGGCTCATGCTTCAGCTGTGTCTCTCTCACATTTGTGTCCTCTCCCCACCCCCCAGATTGCTACAGTAGAAGCCCCTTCATGGAGCTTTCCCCCAAATACATGACTTCTCATTCATCCCTTAGCTTTCTCTAAACTGGGCCCAGCCAGTGAACTCCAAATTGTTTAATAGGGTTGAACATCTCTTCTCAGCACTGGGAGTGCTTTCATCACCTCATCTTCTCATCTGAAATCCTTTGCACCTGATCTTAGGAATGGCTAGGCAGGTCCAGGCAGGTGTGGTTAATTTTAGGTGAGAGAGAGAGAGATTGAGAGAGAGAGAGAATAGCAGACTCGGTCCAGGGCCAGATGGTTCTTATTAAACATCTAGAGTCCTCAACCCAAGACTCTTTGCAACAACAGGGCATCAAGAAGCTGCTTCTTCAAGTTGAGGGAAGAGTATGTCTTTTCATCCTCGCTTCTGGCCCAGCTGAGAAGTTCTCCTCTGAGCCTGAGCACACTCCTCCTGAAGCCTCTTAATTTCCTGCTTTGTGACATGATCACTTATGTGTGCATTTGAACTTCTCTCCTGGAGTCTCAGCTCCATGCTCCCCTCAGTGCAGACAAGGAGTGTTTACTCTGCGGCCAGATTCCAGTTGTGTCTTATTGAGGGTCTGAATATGTCAACAAGTACCTTGGTTTGTGTTTGTGTGAGGGCTAGGAACTGCGGGAACCAGAGTTGTTTCCAGAGTGCATAGAGGACCACTGTATTTCATAGGGGACCACTGGTGTAGTGTATTTCTGCGTCATTTCAAAGGGCAAAAATTAAACCATGTGCAGACATGTTGGGGCGATAGACCCAGGGCGAACACGGGAAGTAAAGGTTTGGAAGGTGAAGAGGTTGTCTTCCATGATATTCAGATCTGTTTCCATGCAAGTGTAGAGAAGGTGGGTGTTCAGCAGGAGCAAGTAGGGGAGATTCAGCTTACTGAGGAGGACCTGGGCTCTGACTCCCTTCAGACTCACAAAATAGTCTTCAAGAGATAGTGTACTTAGTTGTAGGCAACTCAGGGAGCAAAGCGTCCAGTGGAGATAAACCTCGCTCACTGGTAGTGTGATATAGACGGAGGACAGAGTGATGGTCTTGATGCCAAGTTCAACTTTTGCATATAAATGGGTGACCATAGCAAAAGTCTTTAATATCTCAGGTGGGCAGTTTCCTTGTTTGCACACAGATGCTAATGAACAATGCTTTCCCTTGTTGTGCCTGGTAGTCAGGACTGGCACTGAGGAAGTGCCTAGTCTCTTCACTCTTTGGGTGCTTATATTTATACTTAGGAAAAGTTTGGTGATGCAGATAGAAAGCCACTGCCTTTTTTTTTTTTTCCAGCCATGACATCATCTCCCCAGACAATAACTTGGGTCCACTTGCATATCAGATGTCAGATTCAGGCAAAGACTAATAAATTCCTGGACCCTTTGGAATATATCTAAAATACACCTACTAGCTATTTCCAAAATGAAGACCCCAAATCCTTATCTGCAATATCGCAGCCTTTATGTTCATGATAATTAATAATTTGTATGGCTTTATATGCTAAGGATTTTTTAAATTTACTTTTTTTTTACTTTCCCTTTTGTTGCCCTTTTTTTTGGTCATATTAAATATTTTATTGTTGTCTGCAGAAATTGACCTGGGAGTAACTTTCAAATCAGGAGAATGGTTAGTGTTCAGGTTGCTGAGATTAAAAAAACACAATCACTTAGGAAAACAAAAACAAAAACCAAGCAGTATAACATAGCACTTGCCACCAGTTCCAATAGTTGAGGTGTCACACCTCTGGATATGACAAGTGTGAACCAGAGATTGAGCCAGTGCAGGTTTTACTGGGAAGAGAAGACTATTGGGAATGAGAGGTAGGAGAGAGGACAGTAACAAAACTGATAAAACGATAAGGGTCATTTTGGAAGCCCGGGGGGGTTTTGGAAAATCCACTAGGAAAGTCAGAAAGTCAAGGATATTTAGCTTCACCAGGGGGCAGGGTGCTGGGAATGAAAACAGGCTAAGAAGCATGTTAAGGACCCAGTAGGCAAGGGGAGAACTGGAAGGGGGCAAATGGGATACAGAAGTCCATGGAGAGACCTGGAGGATCCCAGGGTGCAGCACATCAGAAGTTAGGCTTGCGTTTCTTGAGTTCCACCATAAGGTAATGAATGTTGATGAGTTCAGCCCGGGCTGGGAGGGCTCGGAGATGGGGCTGAGATAGTATCTGGTGAAATCCATGCTAGAGCTGGATCAGTTGGGTCAGTGCTCCCTGGATGATACTGGTTCCGCTTCTGAAGGTGGTGAAACTCTGCATTACATCCTGACTGAGAGACTCCACTGATGATTTCCAGGAACTTCCAAAGCTACAAATTAACTGAGTAACCCCGGGCTTCTTCTCCTCGAAGTCCTTCAGCTTGTCCACGCTCAGTCAAGGCCTTGGCCTCCTTCACAAATGCCACCAGACCTCCAAAAGGGGGAGACAGCAACTCTTCAATGAATTCCTGTGTTCGAGCATTGAGCAGCTGCTGGAAACTTCACCTCTTTGCTGTCATCTGCAGCCCGCTCCATCAGTACACCCAGCATCATGTCATAGTTGTTGATAAGAAATATAAACTGCTCTTTTCTTGAGGAGAACTCAGCTGCCACTTGGAGGACAAAATTCTCCACTTCAGCCTGTAGCTGTTACAGCAGCTACATTGTCTGTTCACTGGGAAATGTTTGATTGATGCTAACAAGAACAGAGGAGAACTCTGCATATCGACATGTAATATAATGTGGTCGAGTATCCAGTCCCCCAAGGCGCTGAGGGTCAGTGCCTCGGACACTCTCGACATTCATCTCCAGGATCAGTTCAAGCCGTGGCCACAGCAGGGCAAGGACCTGCTCCCAGTACCTGTCCAAGGCAGGAACATCCCTCTTTGCTGCAATATTTTGGAATCGGAGAACAATGTGGATACACAGAAAAACAGCAATGGCATCGTAGCAGTCAGCAAGATAAGACTCCAGATGTTTCAGGGTCATGCTGAGTGTCCGGCCCATGACAGCATGGAAGAGGTCATGTGCAGCTGGACCAGACACAATGAACAATTCACAGATGAACAGATATTCATGGCAGGAATTGTCTAGGAGCGTGTACTGTTGACTGTGGAAGAGGGCCTCAAATGGATACCTCTGCTCTCCCCGCTGGGCTGTGTGAGGCACCAGGATGGGAGCCTCCAGTTCAGTGGGGGTGATGACAGAGTCCCGGGTCCCCAAGGTGAAGATGGTGTTCCTGCTGCAGAGGGATGGTTTTGAGAAGAATCCTTTTTTTGCTATATCTTCCACACCCATTAGGTCATCCTTCTCAGCAACTTCCTCATACTGGACCTTCATGAGCCGTTCCAGATAAGAGCGGTAGTCAGACAGATAAATTTTGCTCAGTGTCTCCACATATTCATCTCTGATCTCCTTCGATGTTGCTTATTCATTGTCCAGCAAGAACTGATAGAAGAACCTGTATTTCAGCAGGGCTGTCTGGGGGATCTGGTAGTTGGTCATTGGTTTTCTTTTTTTTTTAATATTTATTTACTTATTTCCTTTTGTTGTCCTTGTTTTTTTATTGTTGTAGTTATTATTGATGTTGTTGTTGGATAGGACAGAGAGAAATGGAGAGAGGAGGGGAAGACAGGGGGAGAAAAAGATGATACCTGCAGACCTGCTTTACTGCCTGTGGAGCGACTCCCCTGCAGGTGGGGAGCCAGGTGGGGAGCCAGGTGGGGAGCCAGGATCCTTGCGCTTTGCACCACATGAGCTTAACCCGCTGTGCTACCGCCCTACTCCCAGTCACTGGTTTTCTAAAGGAATAGATCTTCTGAAGGATGAACTCTCGGATCTTTGTCACTGCCTTCACCCTAAGCTGGTCCAGCATGCCTGTGACATCTGCACAGGCTGCTGTACCTCTATCTAGCTTCTTGCTCTTGAACTACAGCTGCCTTGGCATCCAGCTCCTGCAACTGTTCTAGGAACCTGGCTCTGTCACCAGTACTTCCAAAATTGCCCTCAAGGGCAGCATCACAGGTTGTGATCTGGTTATGTAGAGATACTATGTTTTCACTCTCCTGGATATAATCTCGAATGGATTTCTATTCAATCTGTTGTAGCTCTAGCTCAACCAGCTTTGAACAGTGATGGAGATCCACACCCATTTTAAAAGCTTCCTTTGCTAACGCATCCTCCAGATTTGCCTGAATGTGAATATCCACTTCATCCAGGATGAATTCATCTGAGGTGATGTCTAACTCTCCAAGTTGCAATGCTTCTTGAGGACCTGCTCAGGACCTCCTCCCAGGGGCCCCTCCTCCTCCTCCATATCTGAAGCCCCTGCTCGAAAAACCAGCTCCACAGCGGCAGCCGCCATGCTTGCTGTGGCGGCCACTCAGCCCTTTTTTGCCCTTGTTGTTTTATTGTTGTAGTTATTGTTGTTGTTGTTGTTGATGTTGTCTTTGTTAGATAGGACAGAGAGAAATGGAGAGAGGAGGGGAAGACAGAGAGGGGGAGAGAAAGACAGACACCTGCAGACCTGCTTCACTGCCTGTGAAGTGACACCTCTGCAGGTGGGGAGCTGGGGGCTCGAACTGGGATCCTTACACAGATCCTTGTGCTTCGCACCATATGCACTTAACCTGCTGAGCTACTGCCCGACCCCCAATATGCTAACTCTTTGTCAGCCACCAGGTTCAAGATGATACCATGATGCCAACAGGACTTCCCTGGACAGACAACTCTACCCTACCAATGTGTCCTGGAGCTCTGCTTCCTCAAAGCCCTGCCCCACTAGGGAAAGAGAGAGACAGGCTGGGAGTATGGATTGACCTGTTAATGTCCATGTTCAGCGTGGGAGGGAGCAATTACAGAAGCAAGACCTTCTACCTTCTGCACCCTATAATGACCCTGGGTCCATACTCCTAGAGGGTTAAATAATAGGAAAGCTATCGGGAGGGGATGGGATATGGAGCTCTGGTGGTGGGAATTGTACCCCTCTTATCCTATGGTCTTGTCAGTATTTCCATTTTGTAAATCAATTAAAAAAAAGAAAAAAAAGACTGACAGGAAAAAAGTACAAGAAGAAAAAGAAAAAGACAACCACTGAGAACTAAAATCAGCACATGCTGGGGTAGCATTTATAGAACTCAAAATCTGACCCTTTCCTCCAGGGTAATACTCAGAATAAGCCAGTCCTCTGTGCAGGAGATGGTGTACATCCTCCAGACCCAGAGAACTTGCTTGCATCCTGTCTGAGGACTTGATTCAGAGCCTGAGGAGTACAAGTTCATTTTTCAAGGTAAGAGAAGTTCCAGGTGACTGCACTGTAGTTTAGGACTTCACTGACTCTAGAGCCCTAAAAAATACTAGTTTTTAAAAATTTATTTAAAAAGGAGACATTAACAAAACTGTAGGATAAGAGGGGTACAACTCCACACAATTCCCACCACCAGAACTCCGTATCCCATCCCCATCCCCTGATAGCTTTCCTATTCTTTAACCCTCTGGGAGTATGGACCCAAGGTCATTGTGGGATGCAGAAGGTGGAAGGTCTGGCTTCTGTAATTGCTTCCCTGATGAACATGGGCATTGACAGATTGATCCATACTCCCAGCCTATCTCTCTCTTTCCCTAGTGGGGTGGGGCTCTAGAGAAGCAGAGCTCCAAGAAACATTGGTGGGGTTGTCTGTCCAGGGAAGTCTGGTCAGCATCATGCTAGCCTCTGGAACTTGGTAGTTGAAAAGAGAGTTAACATACAAAGCCAAACAAATTGTTGACCAGTCATGGACCTAAAGGCTAGAATAATGCAGATGAAGAGTTGGAGGGTCCTCCATTTTGTAGATAGCTAGTAGGCATATTTTAGTTATATTTCAAAGGGCCTGTAGCTATACTAGTTTTATTATTATTGTTATTATTATTTTAAAGGGGGAGGTGTGGGGTGTGTGTGTGGGGGGTGGGGAGAATCAGGCCATTTGCAAGCAATTCCAGTTGCTGACTCAATCAAATGTTGGAAGAGGCTTTCTGTAAACAGCTCAGTTTTCAGGTGTGGTCTTTGCAGCCCAGTGCCAAGCTATGTGGTAGAGGAGAGCATCCACAAGAGGGATGAGGATCCTGCTCTCTGCTCTTCCTGTCGCCTGTCGTCTGCCACCAGAAGTCGGAGCTGAGAAGGCTCTGGTCTTCTTCCCTCCGCCACCACTTTTTTCATTAAAATAAATAAATAAAATTTAAAAATAAAGAAATATATTAAGAAGATAATTTAGAACGTTTCAAAAACAGGACAATTAAAGACAAATACTATTATTATTCACGTCTGTCTGACACAGACCTTTCTAAATCAATCAATTAATCAATAAATAAATAAATACAGATGATGTGTAGATAGTCATCTCACATTTAAGACTCAAGGAATTGGCTTTAGACATTCACCTCAGGAAATTAAGGCTTCTCCTGAATTATGACCAAGCAGTTCTTCTCTCTTCCCCTGGGCCCTGGTGATTGTGAAAGAAGGAAGGAATAGATGATTCAGTGTCCTGATCCACTGAGTCAATGCCACACCCTGATTCCTGTCATTGGGGAGTGACCAGATGTTAGCAAGCTAAAAATCAAATCACCATCCACTGCAAGGAAGCAAAAGATGTTTATTCACGAATTTGAATCCGGGCCGAGTGGTGACTGATAGCAGTCCACCAGCTCGACCCCGAACAGGGCTCAAACCACACAATTTATAGGATTTCTGAATACACTCAGGGAGGGGGAACACATCACCTTATCAATCTATATCCAATAACATGCTATAGAAAATGCGGAATCCAATAATTTCAAACCTAGCAAAAAGCATGATCCATTCAAAGCAAAGCACGGGCTAGTTTCAAACATTGCAAAATCACACAACCAATAGAATCTAGCCAGGTAGGGTCACCACATCCTCCCGCCATCAGCTGCCCCTTCCTAGAAAATAATTTCCTTGTGCAAAGGCCATGATAAGCCTTGCCTGTTTGCAGGGTCTTGGTAAACAACCAGTGGCTTACTGATGCTTGGTAAACAACCGGTGGCTTAATGATTAGGTCCTGTTTCTAGAGGAAAGGGCAAGGAATTTTCCATCTCACACTAAGCAGAAAAGCAACTATACTTAAAACTTTAAAACTATTGCATCTAACACCAGACAGTCCCCTGCTCTCAAAGTCAGTACCTCCAGCATCTTCCTCTTCCTCTTTGTCCTTCTCCCTCTCTGCTCCCTCCCCTCACTATTTTTATTTATTATTAATTTTTTATTATCTTTATGTGTTTATTGGATAGAGACAGTCAGAAATCGAGGAGAAGGGAGAGACAGAGAGGGAAAGAGACAGAAAGACACCTGCAACACTGTTTTACCACTCGCAAAACTTTCCCCCTGCAGGTGGGGACTGGGGTTGCGAACCTGGGTCCTTGAGCATTGCAAAATGTGGGCTCAACCAAGTGTGCCACCACTTGGCCCCTTTATTATTAATTTTTACCAGAGCCCTGCTCAGCTCTAACTTATGGTGGTTTGGGGAGACTGAACCTGGGACCTTGAAGCTTTAGGCATGAGAGTCCATGAGCATAACCATTATGTTATCTCTGCTGAGTTTGAGCAAGAGAAAGAAGAGGGTAGTTATGGGAAATAGCATAGTGGTTCTGCAAAGACTTTTGCTTGAGGCTCCAAAGTTTCACGTTCAATCCCCTCACCACACCACCACCCATGGGGTTTTCCTTGTGCTATCCATGGAATTAAAGAAATATCTCAAATAACAAGCTTAATGCTTCAAGAAACCTGAAGAAGGAATGAAGTCCAAGGTGAGTAGAAGGAACACCAATGATCAGATGAAAAGTAAATGAAATTGAAACTAAAATGACAACATAAGTGATTATAAAACAAAGAAATCATGTTTTAAACTATAATAAAAAAATTACGGGAGTCAGGTGATGGCGCAGCAGGTTAAGTGCACGTGGCGCAAAGCGCAAGAACTGCCGTATGGATCCCAGTTCGAGGACCCGGTTCCCCACCTGCAGGGGAGTCGCTTCATGTGTGGTGAAGCAGGTCTGCAGGTGTCTTATCTTTCTCTTCTCCTCTCTGTCTTCCCTTCCTCTCTCCATTTCTCTCTGTCCTATCTAACAATGACTACATCAAAAACAACAATAATAACCACAACAATAAAAGCAACAAGGGCAAAAGGGGAAAATAAATAAATAAATAAATGTAAAAAATTACATATCTTAGGTAGTGTCACCACTATAAAGTATAGAGAACAAAAACAAAATCAGAAATTCATATCAGGAAACACATTGATACAACCAGTACTACCAAAATACATAGGGTCATAAAAAAAAGAATCATGAATAATTACTTTCACCAAATTGAACCACTTTGAAAGAAAGGATATAGCCGCAGATATACACGCATTCAAGGCTGACCCACCAGGGAAATAGTTTAGTGATTAGTGCAGAACGACTTTCCTGACTGAGGTTCTGAGATCCCAGATTAAATCCCAGTCACCTGTGTAATTCAGAGCTGAGTAAAGCTCTGATTAAAATAAAATAAAATAAAATAAGAAATAAACGGAGGGAGAAATGGGGTCTACATGGTGAAATAGAAAGGACCTTTGCTCCTCATCTTCTACATCAACACACAGCCACAGGAAGACATGCAAATAGCTATGCAGAAAAGGCTCTTCATCAGCAAGGGACTAAAGGTCAGCCTTCTGCTAGGAAGAAAAGAAACAAAAAGCCTTCCCTGAGGCTACAAACTACAGCAGAGAGACAGAAGCCAAAGGTCAAAGTGGACTTTAGTGCAGAGCATTGAGGAAGTGAATAAGAAACATTATCCTGGGCAGAGGGTAGGTAGCATAATGGTTATGCAAAGAGACTTTCATGCCTGAAGCTCCAAAGTCATGGGTTCTATCCCCTGCACCACTATCACCGAGATCTGAGCAGTGTTCTGAGGAAAAGGGAAGGAAAGAAACATTAGCCTTAACTCACATAAAGAGTTAAGAGGACTTATTAGGCCTATGTGTAATATTCAATCCAAAAATAATAAAATGCACCTAGTAAAACCACATATGAGAGACATCATATGTAATATCACAGGTAACAATGTAAAAATGTTTTCTCTGGGGCTGGGTGGTGGCACACTTGGTTGAGCTCACATGTTTTTAAAAAATATTTATTTATTCCCTTTTGTTGCCCTTGTTTTATTGTTGTAGTTATTATTGTTGTTGATGTCGTCGATGTTGGGTAGGACAGAGAAATGGAGAGAGAAGGCGAAGACAGAGAGGGAGAGAGAAAGACACCTGCAGACTTGCTCCACCACCTGTGAAGCGACTCCCTTGCAGGTGGGGAGCCTGGGGCTCGAACCGGTGTCCTTACCTGTGCGCTTAACCCGCTGCACTACTGCCCGACTTCTGAGCTCACATGTTATAATGTACAAGGATCCAGGTTCAAGCCCCTGGTCCCCACCTGCAGGGGGAAAACTTTACGAATGGTAAAGCAATAATTCAGGTATGTGTCTCTTCCCCTTCATCTCCTTTGCTCTCAATTTCTTTTTTTTTTAATTTTTAAAAGTTTTTATTTATAAAATGGAAACACTGACAAGATCATTGGATAAGAGGGGTACAGTTCTACACAGTTCCTACCACCAGAGCTCCGTATCCCACCCCCTCCCCTCATAGCTTTCCTATTCTTTACCCTTCTGGGAATGTGGTCATTATGGGGTACAGAAGGTGGAAGGTCTGGCTTCTGTGATTGCTTCCCCCCTGAACATGGGCATTGACAGGTCGATCCATACTTCCAGCATGTCTCTTTCCCTAGTGGGGCGGGGCTCTGGGGAAGCAAGGCTCCAGGACACACTGGTGGGAAGCTCTGGGGAAGCAAGGCTCCAGGACACTCTGCCCTGGGAAGTCCGGTTGTCGTCATGGTAGCATTTGGAACTTGGTGGCTGCAAATCCAGCCCTCACTACACTTCCAGCGCTCAGGCTTTGCAGAGAGAAAGTCAGGAGTTGTGGTCATGCGCCATCTTGGCTCCTCCCCCTCTCCCGATTTTTGTCTCTATCCAATAAAGATAGATAATTAAAAAATTGTTTTCTCTAAGAACAGAAAGAATACAAGGCTACATTACAATGTTGCCACATGTAAGTAGGTACTAGTCAGACCAACTAGACAAATCAATAAAAGAAATAAAGCTGTCACTATTTGTGGGTGATATTTTATAAATAGAACACCATAAAGATTCATAAGAATGTTAGAAATAATAAGCAAATACAATTAACATTGTAAACTGCAGAATCAATATACAGAAATCTATTGTGTTTCCATATGCAAAGAGAAAATAAAACAACTCAGTTTCCAATCACATAAAAAAGTAAAAGACAATGAATAGTGATTCTAAGAAGTTCCTGTGGGGCCCATGGCACACCTGGTTGAGTGTACATGTTACAGTACACAAAGACCCAGGTTCAAGTCCTCAGTCTTCACCTACAGGGTGAAAGAAAGCTTGGCAAGTGGTGAAGCAGGGATGCAGGTGTTTCTCTGTCTTTCTCCCTCTCTATATCCCCCTTCCCTCTCAGTTTCTGGCTGTCTATATCCAATAAATAAATACAGATAATATATATATTTTAAAGTTCTGTGGTGCTCTTTTAATATTCTCTTTCATTTCTCATCTTAATTAATTTAATATTTTTCTTGTTTATTTATGGTTGTGGTACAGAGAGACCAGAGTATTACTTAATTCTACCATGAGTGTTGCAAGGGTCTGATTTTATTTGTTTGATCCCCTCTTTATTTTTTCTTTTTCTTAATAGACCAGATAAAGGTTTTTCAGTTGTGTATATTAAAGAACCAGCTATTAGGTTCACTGACCTTTGTGGTTTTACCTTTTAATTCTCTAATTGATTTCTGCTGTCAATCAGAATTCCTTAACTTTCTATGACTTGGTCTTCATTCCTCCTTCTTGTTTAAAGTTTATTTAGTTTAAGCTTAGATTGCTTGAAATTTCTCTTCTTTCTCCAGGTTTGACTGTATATGTAATTGACTGCTAAATATGTTCCTCATAGTACATTTGCTACATCCCATAGATTCTGCTAAGTCATATTGTCATGGGTCTCCACGTATAGTTTACCTTGTCTTTTGCTGTACTTAATGGACCTAACAGTTGTTAAGAACCATGCTGTTTAGTCTCTAAATACCTATGATTTATCCATCTTTTCTCTTACAATTTCTTTTTTAACTTCTCATCATTGTGGTCAAGATGTATGCTTACATTGATTTACTTCTTATATTTGAACCAGATTAATTTCCTGTGTTGGTATTCCGGGTGTTGCCCTATCTATCCGTCCGTCCGTCCATCATCTATCTATCTATCTATATCTATCTATCTATCTATCTATCTATCTATCTATCTATCTATCTATCTATTATTTATTTATAAAAAGGAAACATTGACAAAACCATAGGATAAGAGGGGCACAACTCCACACAATTCCCACCACCAGAACTCCATATCCCATCCCTTCCCCTGATAGCTTTCCTATTCTTTAACCCTCTGGGAGTATGGACCCAAGATCATTGTGGGATGTAGAAGGTTGAAGGTCTGGCTTCTGTAATTGCTTCCCCGCTGAACATGGGCTTTGACAGGTCCCACCCTGTCTCTCTCTTTCCCTAGTGGGGAAGGGCTCTGGGGAAGTGGAGCTCCAAGACACATTGGTGGGGTTGTCTGTCCAGGGAAGTCTGGTCGACATCATGCTAGCATCTGGAATCTGGTGGTTGACAAGAGAGTTAACATACAAAGCCAAACAAATTGTTGAACAATCATGGACCTAAGGGCTGGAATAGATTACGAGTTGGGGCATCCTCCATTTTGTAGATAGTAAGTAGTCATATTTTAGTTATATTCCAAAGGGTCTGTGACTATAGAAGTTTATTTATTTTTTCCTTTTTCTTTTTGCCCCTGAGCCTGAATTCTGATATGCCAGTGGATCCAAGTTATTGTCTGGGGAGATGATGTCATGGCTGGAAAAAGGACCAGAAAGCTGGATCACGGAAGAGAGTTTGAATTAACCTAATAGTGTCTCACTGAGTATCTTTAATTAGTGTCATGTGGTATACATATTTTAGAGACAAAAATCTCCCCATAGGAACACAATGATGTCACTAAAGTTGAATCCCTTCATTGTTTGGCAGTAAAATTTAACTTAGTAGGAAACATAATTATTGACCTCGTCCTACTAGTACATAATTATTGACTAGTCCTACTGCCAATTTCTCATTAGTTTAATCCCAAATGTTCTAGAGACAAGGTTTATATTATGAAATTCTCTATTATAAATTATCTTAAAGCAAATAAAGAGTCACTAAAGAACTCTTCTCAGTTAAATACAGCTAAGGGAAGTATTCTATTTCTACTGATAATACTGGCATTATACATATTCATTTCTCGGAACTGCTTAAGGTTGTTCACTGTTCCTAGGTTTTAACTTCTAGCTTTTCTTAGCATTAAAGGTTGTAAGAAAGAAGGATTCCTGCTGACTCTCTCTGATTATAAGGAAAACTTGCAAAATATACAGGTAAGCATTCAATTTCTAAATTTAAGGAATTCTTCAATGCTTTTTGAAAGCTATTTCTGACTTAGCTGACTGGTAAAGTGACATGTTGTATATTAAAAGATAATGAAAATTATAGAAAGTGCTTTTTTTAAAAACTCAGATCTGATGGAAGGTAGGCATTAAATTTGGGACTTTGGAAACTCAGACAGGAGGTAGAGAGAGAGAAAGAGAGACACCTGCAGACCTGCTTCACCGCTTGTGAAGCAACCCCCCCTGTAGATGGGGAATGGGAGAAAGTGCTTTTATTTTGATGTCTTGACTATTCAGAAGTAAGCTATTTGAATTCTAAAATTTATGTTTAGACCTAAAGTATGTTCCAAATAATGATAGGAGATAACTTGTTTATTATTTTATACCCTATCATGTGTAGAACTGGGAACTGGATGCCAGATCTTATACATGCAAAACATGTGTTCTTCTCACAGAGAATTCCTTGACCACAGAAGATACTCTTTTAATAACAACAACAACAAAAATATTGTTAACAATAAAGGGATTCTGGGATAGGTGAGGTAGCATATTTATGCAAAGAGACTCTTATGGCTGAGGCTCCAAAATCCCGGTTTCAAACCCCCCCCCATACACACTGTAAGCCAGAGCTGAGCAATGCTTTGGTAAAAATAAATAAATGAATAAATGAATAAATATATTTATTATGTTACCTTTTCTTTTTCCTACATTTTGGAAAACTAAAATAAATACTAGTTTCTATTTATAACTCTTGTTACATACTTTAGAAAATCTTAAATAATTTTCTTAGGTCATAGGGAAATATTAGATGTGTACTTGAGATAAAAATAACTAAGTGTTTAATAAAATATATTTAGCATATAAAATTGTGTATTTAAAAATTTTTTAAAAAAATTTATTTAAAAAAGGAGACATTAACAAAACCGTAAGACAAGAGGGGTTCAACTCCACACAGTTCCCACCACCAGATCTCCGTATCCCATCCCCTCCCCTGACAGGTTTCCTATTCATTATCTCTCTGGGAATATGAACCCAAGGTAATTGTTGGATGCAGAAGGTTGAAGGTCTGGCTTCTGTAATTGCTTTCCTGCTGAACATGGGCATTGACTGGTTGACCCATACTCCCAGCCTGCCTCTATCTTTCCCTAGTAGGTTAGGGCTCTGGGGAAGTGGAGCTCCAGGACACATTGGTGGGGTCCTCTGTCTAGGGAAGTCTGGTCGGCATCCTGATAGACTCTGGAACCTGGTGGCTGAAAAGAGAGTTAACATACAAAGCCGGTTGGGAAGTAAATGGCATATAGGACAAATGTTGGCACATGAGTACAATTTCTCATTTCACCAATATAAATGTCTCTAAAACACTCTCACCCTGCAACTTAGGTTCCACATCATGTACTAGGACCTGAAAGCTCCCACTATCCATCCTTTTCCCTGTCTTCCCTCTCCCTGTCCTCCTTCCCCAGACTCCTTTGCTTTGGTTCAAGTCCCTGGTCTCCACCTGCTGGGAGAAAGCTTGACAAGTGTGGTAAAGCAGTGCTGCAGGTGTTTTTCTCTCTCCTTCTCTGTTTCCCCCTTCTTTTCAATTTCTGGCTATCTCAATACAGTAAATAAATAAAGATAATAAAACTAATTAAATAAAATGACAATCTTAAAAAAATAGATATAGATAATAGATATAAAGATGTATAGATATATCTTTGGATCTGTGTGTTTGATTCCTCAGATATATCCCTAGAAGAAGAATTATAGGGTTGTAAGGTAGGCCCTTTCTTTTCTTTTTGGGTAGGTGCATTTCTTTTCTTTTTCTTTTTTTTTTTTAATTTAAGAAAGGAGACATTAACAAAACTGTAGGATAGGAGGGGTACAACTCCACACAATTCCCGCCACCCGATCTCCATATCCCATCCCCTCCACTGACCGCTTTCCCATTCTCTGTCCCTCTGGGAGTATGGACCCAGGGCCATTGTGGGTTGCAGAAGGTGGAAGGTCTGGCTTCTGCAATTGCTTCTCCGCTGAATATGGGTGTTGACTGGTCGATCCATACTCCCAGTCTGCCTCTCTCTTTCCCTAGTAGGGTGGGTCTCTGGGGAAGCGGGGCTCCAGGACACATTGGTGGGGTCATCTGCCCAGGAAAGTCTGGTCAGCATCCTACTGGCATCTAGAACCTGGTGGCTGAAAAGAGAGTTAACATACAAAGCCAAACAAATTGTTGAACAATCAGGTGCAATTCTTTTTCTCTTTCTTTTTTTCTTCCAGGGTTATTGCTGGGCTCGGTGCCTGCACCATGAATCCACCGCTCCTGGAGGCCATTTTTTCCCCCTTTTGTTGCCTTTGTTGTTGTAGCCTCGTTGTGATTATTATTATTACCATTGTTGATGTTGTTCGTTGTTGGACAGGACAGAGAGAAATGGAGAGAGGAGGGGAAGACAGAGAGGGGGAGAGAAAGACAAACACCTTCAGACCTGCTTCACCGCCTGTGAAGCTACTTCCTTGCAGGTTGGGAGCCGGGGGCTAGAACCCAGATCCTTAGCCGGTCCTTGTGCTTTGCGCCACGTGCGCTTAACCCACTGCACCACCGCCCAAGCCCCTATCAGGTGCATTTCTATTGAGAATTCTCCAGTCTGCTCTCGACAGAGTTAGGCAAGTTCACATTCACAGCAGCAGTATAAAAGAGTTCCTTTAATCCTTGTAACCACTTGAACTTCTGTTGTTACTGCCCTTTCTAAAGCATGACATCCTCACAGGAGTGAAGTAGTGTTTCATTGTTGTCTCTATTTGCATGTTTCTGATAATCAGTGACTTAGAGTGTTTTTTCACATTTGTTGGCCCTTTGGATGCTTCCTTTGAAGAATATTCTGTGCATATCCTCTCCCCACTTTGGATGGTGTTGCTGATTATTATTATTTTTTTTTGGTGGTGATTTTGGTGATCTTCTTTTTATATTTTGGTTATTGGTCTTATGTCTGGTGTATGACATAAAAAGGTCTCTCTATGTGGGTGGTGGTGGTGGTGTGTGTGCGCGCGCAGAAGCTCTTCAAATTTGATGTTGTCCCACTGGCTTATTTTTGTTTTCCTTGCAAATAGATTTGAATCACTGAAGACACCACTGAAACTTAGATCTAAAAGAGTCCTGCCAATGTTTTCCTCTAAATATTTGATGGTTTCTGGTTTAACATCCAAATCTTTGATCCATTTTGAGTTTACTTGTATGTGTGGTGAGATGAAATGATTGTTTCATTCTTCTGTATGTTTCAGCCCAATTTTCCCAACATCATTTTTTGAAGAGACTATCCTGTCTACATTTAATATTTTGAGTCCCTCTGTCAAATATTAGATGTTCTCCCCACAGGTATGGGGAACATCTAAATTTAAGGTATACAATATACTGATTGAAACATTTATATAATGAAACAGGATTGGCATTATATGTTAGCACTCTATCAAAAAACAATTTTCCTTTCTTTTTCTGTGGGCATAGTAAGATTGAACTTAGCATATTTCATGAATATAAGACAATATTGTTGTTTAAAATCTCCCTGCTGTTTTTTAAACCCCCAGGATTTATTTATCTACTAGGTACAAACAACATTCTTAGTCCCTCAGTCCCTGGTAATAAACATTTTACTGTGTGTTAAGAATGTCAATGTTTTAAATTCCTCATTCTGTGTTTGACTTATTTCACTCAGCATAATTCCCCCAAGGTTCACCCATATTGTCACAAAAGACAGAATTTTCTTCTTTCTCACAGGTGACTATTAATATCTCTCTCTTCTCTCTCTCTATACACACACACACACACACACACACACACGCACATATATATATATGTATACACACACACACACACACACACACACACAGTGAGTGCATGTGTTTACCCATTTATCCATTAGCTGGAATTAGGTTATGTAGTGTTCCAAGAAACATGGAAGTACATTTATCTCTGATGTCCTGTTTTTACTTCTATATAAATGCATAAGTGGAATTAAGGATTATAAAGCAGTTCTTTTTTTTTAAAGATTTTATTTATTTATTAATAAGAATGATAGGAGGTGAGAGAAAGAACCAGACATCACTCTGGCACATGTGCTGCCGGGGATTGAACTCAGGACCTCATGCTTGAGAGTACAAAGCTTTATCACTGCGTTGCCTCCTGGACCACTAAAGCAGTTCTTTTTTATGAGACCTCTTTGTCATATATGTTGTTTGTTGTGTTTCTTTTTGTTATATGGTGCTGAGGATCAGACCCATGGCTTCATGTATGCATCAAAATATTCTAATACTGAGTGTCCAGTTCAAGGATTGGAGGATTGTTTTTGTTTTATTGGTTTGCTTGGTTTTTTGCCACCAGGGTTATCAGTGTGGCTAGGTGCCCGAACAATAACACCACCATTTGTGGTGGCCATTTTACTTTCTTTTTCTTTTCTGTGTTCTGTATAAGACAGAGAAATAAGGGGGTGGGGGAAGAAGAATAGAAAGTGCCATCACTCTTACAGCTTCCCCACCTCCTCCCATATAGGTCAAGCCAAGTTTAATATGTTAAGAGGGACCTTTCAGAGAAATGAATGTTCCCTGGAGGCTGTGTATTAGTATCTCAGAAACAGTAAGGTTAGTTTAAGGAACTGCAGCTCCCTGTGGTAAAAGGGAAAATTAAGGGAAAATTTTTATACTACTACATTGAAAAATTTATCTTCACAGTCTATTTTTCAACAGAAAAGACAAGGATGACTCAGGCTAACCATTCCTTGACAACTGAGTTCATTCTCATAGGATTCACAGATCACCCAGAGCTGAAGAGCCTTCTGTTTCTGGTATTCTTCACCATCTACCTGGTCACCATGCTGGGCAATCTTGGGCTGGTGGTATTGATACTGATGGAACGTCGCCTTCACACACCAATGTACATCTTTCTGGGCAACCTTGCTCTAATGGATTCCTGTTGTTCCTGTGCTATTACTCCCAAGATGTTAGAGAACTTCTTTTCCAAGGACAGAATGATCTCTCTCTCTGAATGCATGGCACAGTTTTATTTTCTCTGCCTTGCTGAAACTGCAGACTGCTTTCTCCTTGCTGCAATGGCCTATGATCGCTATGTGGCCATCTGCAACCCACTGCAGTACCACACCATGATGTCAAAGAAACTCTGTGCTCAGATGACCACAGGGGCCTATATAGCTGGAAACCTGCACTCCATGATTCATGTGGGGTTTTTGTTTAGGTTACGTTTCTGTGGGTCTCACAAAATTAAGCACTTTTTTTGTGATGTTCTTCCATTATTCAGGCTTTCCTGTGTTGACCCTTATGTCAATGAACTGATGATATTTATCTTTTCTGGGTCAGTTCAAGTTTTCTCTATTACCATAGTAATAATCTCTTATCTCTGCATCCTGTTTACAATTTTCACAATGAAATCCAAAGAGGGGAGAGGCAAAGCCTTATCTACCTGTGCATCTCACTTTCTCTCTGTCTCAATATTTTATGGTTCTCTTCTGTCCATGTATATTCGACCAAGTTCAGTCCAAGAAGGGGATAAAGATATACCCATTGGGATTTTTTATACTCTAGTAATCCCTTTATTAAATCCTTTCATTTACAGTTTAAGGAATAAAGAAGTAATAAATGTTATAAAAAAAGTTATGAACAAAATTTAACATTCTGAAACAAGTACAGTCCATGAAAATTTGTTGTTATTATAACCTGATTTTTAAAAGTTCCAAAATCAAAGAAAACAGAGTTTGTAGAAATGGACCACTTTATAGATAAAACACTACAGCATGATAGTGTCTAATTCAAATTAATGAGTCTGCAGCAGAGACTCTATGAAAATATTTTGCAAAGTCTAAACTAGCAAGACCCATCAGGAATGAACTAAAACTTACTCCTGAAGTCCCAAAGTGTGTCACAGTATAATTGGTAACATTATAACTATGCTTTTAAAATCTAATTAGTAACATATCCAACATGCTAGGACAGAAAAGTCACCTCCATTAATACAGCAATATTAATTGCACAATCTTACAAGCTCCAATGCATTCAGAACCACTAAATATAATCCTTAAAACCTCATCATGTGTTAGAAGTAAACTTTATATTTAAATTTGTCTCATGACATTTTGTGTACTTGTTTAACACATTGTATTTGCAATTAGTTCACCCATAACATGTATGATTTAATCAAAAGCATTCTTATTTTTAGTGTTAGTCAACTAGAACTTCTTTTTTTCTTTTTTAAAATTTTTAAAAATTTATTTATTTATATATTTTCCCTTTTGTTGCCCTTTTTTTGTTGTTGTAGTTACTATTGTCATTGTTATTGATGTCATTGTTGTTAGATAGGACAGAGAGAAATGGAGAGAGGAGGGGAAGACAGAGGGGGAGAGAAAGATAGACACCTGCAGACCTGATTCACTGCTTGTGAAGCGACTCCCCTGCAGGTGGGAGCCTGCGGCTTGAACTGGGATCCTTACGCTGGTCCTTGCACTTTGCACCACGTGCGCTTAACCTGCTGTGCTACCGCCTAACTCCCTTCAACTAGAACTTTAATCTAGTCTACTGTGTATAATCTGTATGTAATAGTTTAATGACTTGATATGTTGAAGAAGTTGACCAGGTTCATCTAAATTGAGTTAGAAATTAAATCAGTACTGTCTTTTCTCCATATGCTGGAGAACTGTAAATGAAATTGTTGTTGGTTTTGTTCTTTTGCTTTGATTTGTTTCCAGTCAATGTTATTGCTGGGGCTTAGTGCCAGCAATGTGAATTCACTGCTCCTAGTAGTCATGTTTTCTTATTTTATGTGATAGGACAGAGAGAAATTGAGAGAGGAGAGAGATAGAGAGTGAGAGAAAAAACAGACCTACAGACCGGCTTCACACTTGTGAAAGCTTCTCCCTCTGCAAGTAATGGAGCAGTGCTGGAGCCTGGGTCCTTGTGCACTATAACATATGTATTCAACTGGGTATGCGACAGCCTGGCCCCCATAAGTGTAGATTCTTATATCCTTAGACATGGTTATTAGGAAGTATCACAAGTAAACTTTACCTTAAACCATCAAGTTTTGATACTGGAGGAGACAGGAATGAACAGAATCAAAGACAATGTCATTAGGAATGATTGTGACCCTGGAAATGGGGAGTTAGGGAGATAAATGGATAAGGTCAGAAAGCTGACAAAATTGCTAGTAAGCTCTTAGTGAATGTGGGAAATAAGGAGGAAAGTGAATCAAACTATTGGGAATATAAAAAGCCACCCTAAGAAATCCGGGTTTATCTAGAAGAATCAAACACTAAAGGCTGCCTGGAGAAGAGTACTCTGACAGTATCTTTTAGAAAACTGAGCTGGGGGTTCGGGCGGTGGCGCAGTGGGTTAAGCGCATGTGGCACAAAGCGCAGGGACCGGCGTAAGGATCCCTGTTCGAGCCCCCGGCTCCCCACCTGCAGGGGGTCGCTTCACAGGCGGTGAAGCAGGTCTGCAGGTGTCTATCTTTCTCTCCCCCTCTCTGTCTTCCCTTCCTCTCCCCATTTCTCTCTGTCCTATCCAACAACGAACAACATCAACAATGGCAATAATAATAACCATAACGAGGCTACGGCAACAAAACGGGGGAAAAATGGCCTCCAGGAGCGGTGGATTCATGGTGCAGGCACCGAGCCCAGCAATAACCCTGGAGGGGAAAAAAAAAAGAAAAAAAAAAAAAAAACTGAGCTGGCAATTGATTGCAAAAACACTTGATGCAGGGCTCATAACTTTATTAGATGATGAGAACAGAAACTGGAGACCACCCTAAGAAAAGTGCACAGGGGGGAGTCGGTCTGTAGTGCAGCGGGTTAAGCGCAGGTGGCGCAAAGCACAAGGACCGGCATAAGGATCCCAGTTCGAACCGGCTCCCCACCTGCAGGGGAGTCGCTTCACAGGCGGTGAAGCAGGTCTGCAGGTGTCTTTCTCTCCTCCTCTCTGTCTTCCCCTCCTCTCTCCATTTCTCTCTGTCCTATCCAACAACGACAACAACAGTAATAACTACAACACTAAAACAACAAGGGCAACAAAAGGGAATAAATAAATAAAATAAATATTAAAAAATGAATAAAATATTAAAAAAGAAAAGTGCACAGAAAAAAAAGAATTCACAGATATATGCAATATTTCACAGAAGAAAGTAGCAAATGTAGATAAAAAAATAAAAACCTATTATTTTTTTTTCATTCCAGGGTTATTGCTGGGTGTTGGTGCTGAAAGAGCACTTCTGATCTGAACCCACACAAACTGACATGACTTTTGTATATAATTGAAGTATAAGGAATTTATTCTTAAGTTTGAAAGAGTGAAAATAAGGCCAGTACACAGACTTACACAGACAAAGACAAGAGACAAATCCTAGCTAGGAGATCCCCGGCTTGCGTGCCAATATGGCTCCATGGCTCTGAGATGTCGAGGCTTGATATTCATCCTCCTTTAAACGGTCCCGGAGAGGAGGTCTCTGAAAAAGGTTACATGAGTACATTTGATATTTTAACTTAAGGCAAACATTTTGCAACTAACGTGTGGTGCCAGAGAGCAAGCAAGGATTTACAGAAGTGGAATGGTGGTTAATAGGTAATTCTTAAAGTACGAAGGTAGTGGGGTAAGGGGAACTTCAGTATCTCTTCTACAAACATTCTAGTTGACCATATACACATTCCTGTCCTTGATTAGGGCAATAGGGGAAATTCCTTTATTATCTAGTCTTCATAAAGGGTTACTTCTACCTATTATGTGGGGAATTTCTAATTGAATCAACTTGGGGGATTTACTCCTTCACAGTGCCTGCACTACAAATCCACTACTCCTGGTGGCCTTTTCCCCCCATTTTTTGGGAAAGGACAGAGAGAAATTGAGGGGGAGGGGGAATAGAGAGGGAGAGAGAAAGAGAGATACTTGTAGATCTGCTTCACCACTTATGAAGCTTCCCCCTTGCATGTGGGGAGTGGGGGCTTGAACTCAGATCCTTGCGTGGGTCTTTGCACCTAGTACTATGTGTAGTACTATGTGTGCTTAACTTGGTGCACCACTGTTTGCCCCCCCCCAAAGCCTATCTTCTGACAAGTATCAACTGTGACATATCTGAGTCCATATTACCAATATTTGATAACACAATCAATAAACATTACCTTCAAAATGTTTTTGTACAGTTATTTATGTCCATGTTTAGTTTTATTCTTTATATCAATGAATTAACAGATAACCTTTTCTTAGTTTAAATAATAATTATCTGATGAAACTCCAACACACATTCATGATAAAACTATTCAGTAAAATAGCACCAGGGGTAATTTCCATAACTTAATAAATAATTTGACAACTGTACAGCAATGATGCACTTCTAGAGCAGATGTCTGAAGAATACACCATCTCCCCAATAAACAGAATCAGTGTAAATGGGGAAACATGTTTATTCTTTCAAAAGCATACTATTTGAAAATCCAGGGGTGGGGTGGGGCTGGATGCTGAGGAGGTAACATAATGGTTCTGCAAAAAGACTTTCATGCCTGAGGCAATGAGTTACCAGGGTGAATCCCCAGCATCACCATAAACAAGACCTGGGTAATACTCTGGTCTTTCTCTCTGTATCTTCCTCTCATTAAAATAAAAATAAATACAAAAAGTTAAGTCCCCGGAAAGCATGCTATGGGGACTGTAGAATATATATATATATATATATATATATATATAATTCGGTCAGAATAGTAAAAAAACAAAAAACAAAAAAAACACTTATTACTCACTCTTTCTTGTTGTCTATCCATCCTGCTGTGACTAGAGACCCAGCTGAGGCAAGTGAAGCAATTGAGGCAAGTGAAGCCAAGAGCACAAAATAACTGCTACAGTGCACTATCACACCTCTGCCTTCTAGTAGAAGCTGCTGTGTTATCTTCCAAGAAAGAACAGATCCATGGTTTTTCTCACCTCCCTCCATCTATGTGGTCCAGAAGCTAAAATCTAGATTAGTGATATCAAGAGTTTGAAGATCTCGTGTCCTAGAAGTCTCCACCACAAGACAGCAACACTTCTATAAAAATGACACCATCTCTGCAGACAATAACTTGGGTCCACCTTCATATCAGATGGCAGGCTCAGGCAAAATCTAGTAAAGTCATAGACCCCTTGAAATATACCTTAAATAGATCTACTTGCTTTTTCCAAAACTGAGACCCAAAATCTTCATCTGCAATATTCTTGCCTTTAGGTTCATGATTAGTCAACAATTTGTTCTGCTTTCTATCTTAACTTTTTTTCAACCACCTGGTTCCAGATGCTACCATGATGCCAACCTGACTTCCCTGGGCAGACGACCCCACCAATGTGACCTGGAGCCCCGCTTCCCCAGAGCCCTGTCCCACTAGGGAAAGAGAGACAGGCTAGGAGTATGGATTGACCTATCAACACCCATGTTCAGTGGGGAAACAAGTTACAGAAGCCAGACCTTCCACCTTCTGCACCCCATAATGACCCTTGGTCCATACTCCCAGAGGGATAAAGAATAGGAAAGCTATTAAGGGAGGGGATAGGATACAGGGTTCTGGTTGTGGGAACTGTGTGGAAATGTGCCCCTCTTATCCTATGGTCTTGTTAATATTTCCATTTTTATAAATAAAAATAAAAAAAGAAATAACACAGCAAGAATACCAGATCCTGATCACCCCTTCTCCCAGCTGACTTGTAGGGAAGAGAGGTTGACAGTGGACATAGCAGGTGTAGAGGTTCTGAAATCAGAGGCTACTGTGGTTCACTCAGTGACCTGACCTTAAAGCAAAGCTGTCATATAGAGAGAAGTGTCCTCTCTACACACTCCTTGGTGCCTGGTAGCTGGGTGTTAAGGTTCTTTTTTTCTCAGGAGGAAAGAAACAATATACAGAATTCTCCAAATGTCTCCTTCAGAAGAAGTGACTTTATCTGAAAAGAAACGTGAAGAGATTCAGTTCAAATCTTAAGTGTGCTCTGAAACTCTGAAGCTTTCCAGAAGGGAAGGTGGAGGTGGGGTATGTAAACTGGGTCAAATTGTGTGGAGATAGATGGAAATTAGACTTCTGGAGATGAATATAGTGTAATATACACAGATATTGATTTGTAAGGCGATATATCTGAAGTCTACATTAATATCAATAAATATTACTTTAATAAAAAGTTTGGGTGCCAGGAGATTAGAGAAGAAAGTTGGTAGAATCACTGCTTAACATGTTTTGCAGACACCCATCACAGGAAGCTAAGAAATGGTATCCATGTGTCAACAACTGTACGTTAAAGCATTATCTCCCCCACATCAATACAATGATTTGGAGGGAAAAAAAAAAGAATCACTGCTTAACATTATTGTATTTAAGGGGCCAGGTGGTGGCACACCTGGTTTAGCACACATGTTACAATAAGCAAGGTCCCAGGTTTGAGCCCCAGTACCCACCTTCAGGGGTGAAAGCTTTGCAAGTGGTGAAGCAGAGTAGCATGTGTCTCTCTGTCTCTTTCCCTCTCTATCACCCCCTTCCCTCTCAATTTCTGGCTGTCTCTATCAAATAAATAAAGATAAAAAATTCTTTAAAATTTTATTATTTTTAATATTTTATTTATTAATAAGAAAGTGAGGATAAATAAAACCAGGACATAATTCTAGAACAGATTCTTCTTCTAGCATTTGCCCTTCTTTCGTAGCCAGTCAACAGCATCAGGTTGAGCCTGATGTCAAGTTTCGAGACCTCCTTTGAATCTGGAGAGATGGCAGTCGTTGACTATGTGGGTCATAGTCTGTCTGTAGCCACAGGGGCAGTTCGGGTCGTCTCTGGCTCCCTAGCGATGGAACATAGCGGCTCACTGGCCATGGCCTGTTTGATAGCAATTGAGGAGGGCCCAATCATAACGTGCTAGGTCAAAGCCGGGTTGACGTTTGCAGGGGTCTGTGATGAGGTGTTTGTTCTTTACCTCAGCTGACTGCCAACTCTGTTTCCAAGAGTCTGGAACAGAGAAGTTCAGTGTAGGCGTAGGGGACCAGATTGGGTGACGAGACGTCAAGCGTTGGACAGGGTGGGCGAAGATATCCGCTTATATTGGCAGATCCGGTTGAGCGTAGACGTGGGAAATGAACTTAGATGATGCCTCATCCCGACGAATATCTAGTGGGGCGATGTTGCTAAGAACTGGCAGCCATGGAACCGGGGTGGAACGGATGGTTCCAGAAATGATCCTCATGGAGGAATATAATTTGGAATCGACCAAGTGGATATGGGGGCTACGGAACCATCCTGGGGCACAGTATTCTGCAGTGGAATAGCATAATGCCAGAGATGATGATCGTAGTGTGGAAGCGCTCATGCCCCATGAGGAGCTGGCCAGTCTTGCAATGATGTTATTCCTTGCGCCCACCTTTGCTGCAGTTTTTATGAGATGTTCGTGAAATGACAGAGTGCGATCGAGAGTAACACCAAGATAGACTGGCTGGGCTTCATGCCGGATTCTAGTATCACGAAGCTGCACATTAAGCTCACGGGAGGCCGAGGCATGGTGTAGATGGAAAACAGATGATACCGTTTTTGCAGTGCTAAGGATTAGTCGCCATTTTTTACAGTAATCAGATATCAGAGACATGTCTTTCGTGAGTGTTTCCTCGAGGATGTCGAACTTTGATGCCTGAGTTGCACAGCAGATGTCATCAGCATAGATGAACTTCCTTGAAGAAGTTTTTGGGAGGTCATTAAATAGCGTAGGAGCCAGAACAGAGCCCTGGGGGGAGGCCACTTGAAACAAGTCTCCATCTGCTAGACTTGTCACCCAGATGCACCCGGAATCTTCTGTTTTGGAGAAGAAACGATATAGTGTTGGCCACCCATGGAGGCAGGCATCTTGAGATCTTGACTAGGAGACCACGGTTCCAGACCGTGTCATAGGCTGCTGTGAGATCAACAAAGACAGCACCCGTCTTTAAATTCTTCTGGAATCCATTTTCTTTTTTCTTTTTTTTTTATATTTTTTATTTTATTTATTTATTCCCTTTTGTTGCCCTTGTTGTTTTATTGTTGTAGTTATTATTGTTGTTGTCGTCATTGTTGGATAGGACAGAGAGAAATGGAGAGAGGAGGGGAAGACAGAGAGGGGGAGAGAAAGATAGACACCTGCAGACCTGCTTCACCGCCTGTGAAGCGACTCCCCTGCAGGTGGGGAGCCGGGGTGGAATCCATTTTCAATGTAAGTTGAGAGGGCCAGGGCTTGTTCGCAGGTAGATCTTCCTGGGCGGAAACCAGCTTGGGCGGGTGATAGGAATTTCTCTGTAAGAGGAGAAATACGTGACAGAAGCAGCCTCTCAAGGAGTTTGTAACACATGGAGAGGAGAGAAATTGGTCTATAGCTGGCGGCCAGTGTTGGGTCTTTCTTTGGTTTCAAAGCTGCTATTATCTTTGCACGATGCCAAATTTTGGGCATAGATTCAGATTCCAAGATATGGGACAGGAATGAAGTGAGGCACTTCTTTGCCGCGGGGCCCAAGTTAAGAATGAGTTCTGGGGTGATGTTATCATAGCCAGCAGCTGTTCCCGGTTTAACCCTCTTCAAAGCGTCTTCCAGTGCAGACAGTGTAAAGGGAGAGAGTTTTGGAGATGGACAAGATAAATGGAAGTGGGATGACCACTCATGGGAAATTTCTCTTTTCCAGACTGGGTCGATCTTAGCACGTCCAACTTGAGTTAGGTGACTGGCCACTGAGTTTGGAGATACGTGAGGATGGGAGATGGGAGGGGGTTGGCTACCGGCACCCAGACTATGAAGAAGCTTCCAGGCCTTCCTACTTGAGTGGGTGAAGTTCAGACTTTCTGTGAGTTGTTGCCAGCGGGCTTGGCGTGCTGCATCCAGGGAGGCAATGAGATGGTCGGCCACATCTGGGTCGCCCGACTCATCATACTGCTTTAGTAGTTGCTCGCATTCAGCATCAAGACAAGCTGTATAGTTAGCACGTCTCCCATGAGGAATGGCTTGGGAAGCTGCTTTGAAGATGGCTTGGTGGAAGCGCCTGTAGGAATCTTCAGAGGGGATAGAGTTAATTGGAATTGCAGGAATAGATTTGTTGGTAAGATCACTGAACAGACGCCAGCTTGCTTTCCGAAAGTTCCATCTTAGTTTCTCCGAGCACAGAATCAGTGGGAACTGGACACCAATGTGGATGATAGCTGGGCGGTGATGACTGTGCAGGAAGATCTTGAGAACGTGTCTCATAGCGGGAAAGGCTTGGCCGTTGACTATGCTAATCCAGCACAGGTCGGGTGACGAGTCTTTATTCCATCTAGCACTGTGAAAAGAGTTTGGCTGTTTGGGATCGTATAATAGGGAGAGGTCATTCGCTGAAGCCCAGTCGGCTAAGATAGAGCCGTCAGCATGAGTGGAGGAATATCCCCAGTCTTGGTGATGACTATTAAAGTCTCCAACGTAAACGGCTGGGTGATTCGGGCTAGGCAGGACCTCATTATCCCATGAGGCACTGGGAGGCATATATACGTTGACAAACTGAATAGTTCCAATAGTAATGGAGTCGTAGAAGGTCGAAGAGGCCGTATGGTAAACGTCTGCAAGACACGATTTGGCGTAGATGGCTCGGCCGTGTTTAGGATGGAGATTATAGCATATTAAATCGAATCCACTGATGGTGAATTGAGCAGCTTCATCGACTGCTATATGTGTTTCTTGTAGGCAGATAACATCTGCCTGATGCTGTATTGCCAATTGACCAATAAGAGCGCGTTTGGCAAAGGACAGCCCCTCAACATTAAGTTGGAGGACTCGAAGAGCAGGGCCAACAGCTTGAAAGCTGTCAGCAGCTGCTTGTTGCTGGCTTTGAAAATGACTGGGATCCATGTGGATTCAGTCGGCTAGGAAGGATCGTCAGTTTCCCCAATGAATGGGTACTCACGGGATGCACCATGGGAAGGTCGATCCAATGCAACCCAATAGAACAGATAATGAAGGGAATAAAACTTGAGCCTTTGCATATGAGAGTCCAAAACCTCATCAATCAGGCCATGTTCTCACAAACATTTTCACATTCTCACAGGCTCACAAACGGTTGTACTTTAGACCACAAGAGATTTGCTCAGTGGCACATCTGGTTGATTGCATATGTTACAATGCTCAAGGACCTGGGTTCAAGCCCCTAGTCCCCACCTGCAGGGGAATAGCTTCATGAGTGGTAAAGCAGGGCTGTAGGCCTCTCTCCCCCTTCCTCACTATTTTTGGCTGTCTCTATCCAACAAGTAAATAAAGACAATAATAAAATTATGGGGGGCAGGTAGTGGCACACTGGGCTAAGCACACATAGTACAATGCGTAAGGACCCACTCAAGGATCCTGGTTCAAGCCCCAGGCTTGCCACCTGGTGGGGGGGTGCTTTACAAGTGGTGAAACAGGTCTGCAGGTCTCTCTATCTTGCCCTCCCCTCTCAATTTCTCTCTATTCTATCCACCACCACCCCAAATGAAAAAACTGGTCACATGAACAGTGTATTCATAGTGCAGGCACTGAGCCATAGTGATAAAACCTGGTGGTAAAGAAAGAAAGAAAAAAAAAGAGAGAGATTTGCTCTGAGAGAATAAGAAATCTGGGAGTGACCCTTCTTAGAA
The DNA here is from genome assembly GCF_950295315.1 of Erinaceus europaeus. Lineage (NCBI taxonomy): Eukaryota > Metazoa > Chordata > Mammalia > Eulipotyphla > Erinaceidae > Erinaceus > Erinaceus europaeus. The sequence continues at coordinate 58,853,568 of NC_080175.1, forward strand.
TTAAGAGAGTAAACACCACACCACACCACACCACACCACACCACACCACACCACACCACACCACACCACAAACACACACACACACACACACACATGCACACGTGCTCACACACACCCACACACACACTACACACATTTGATCCAGACATTTCACTTTTTTTTTTAAATTTCTTTATTGGGGAATTAATGTTTTACATTCGACAGTAAATTCAATAGTTTCTACATGCATAGCATTTGCCAGTTTCCATATAACAACACAGACTTCACTTTTAATGGACAAAGAACTGATACACCGAAAAGACCTAGAATTGCCAAAGAAATCTTGAGAAGAAGGAACAGAACTGGAGGCATCACACTCCCAGATCTCAAACTGTATTATAGGACCATTTTAATCAAAACTGCCTGGTACTGGGACAAAAATAGACACTTTGACCAGTAGAATAGAACTAAGCCCCCACACCTATGAACATCTAATCTTCAAAAGGTGCCCAAAGTAAAACAGGGAAAGGAGAGTCTCTTCAACAAATGGTGTTAGAAAAATAGGGTTGAAACATACAGGAAAATGGAACTGAACCACTACATTTAACCAGACACAAAAGTAAATTTCAAATGGATCAAGAACTTGGATACTTAGAGGAAAATATTGGCAGAACTCTTTCCCATCTTAACTTTATAGGCATCTTCAATGATACAAATCCAATTGCAAGGAAGATTAAAACAAAAATAAACCCATGGTACTACATCAAATTAAAAAGCTTCTGCACAGCAAAAGAAGCCACCAACCAAACAAAGAGACCCCTTACATAGTAGGAGAAGGTCTTTACATGTCATACATCAGACAAGAGGCTAATAACCAACATAGATAAAGAGCTCACCAAACTCAGCAGCAACAACAACAAAAACAATTGACCCCATCCCAAAGTGGAGAGCAGATATGAACAGAATATTTACCAAAGAAGAGATCCAGAAGGCCAACAAACATGAAAAATGCCTCAAGTTAATGACTGTCAGAGAACTGCAAATAAAGACAACAATGAGATACTACTTCACTCCTGTGAGAATGGCATACATCAGAAACCATAGCAACAACAAATGCTGGAGAGGTTGTGGAGACAAAAGGTCCTTCCTGCACTGCTGGTGGGATGTAAATTGGTCCAACTCCTGTGGAGAGCAGTCAGGAGAACTCCCAGAGGCCTAGAAGTGGACCTATCCTATGACTTTGCAATTCCTCTTGATAAGAGCCACCTTCACATATCACTTTTTGATTTTGTTATATAATCACTCACCATCAGGCGGGCTTGATCCTCACAACTGAAGTGAATATGGTGGGGTCCAAGTATTTTTCCCATTCATTAAGAGATAAGTCAACTTCTTTATACCAAACACTAAGAGCTGGAGGTGGCCAGACATAGTCACTGAGCTCCTCCCTCTCCGGGCGTGCTTTTATCTCAGGCCTCAGACCTCCAGTAGGAACAAAGAGAAGAGAGTGATGAGGGTGAACAACCAGTGCCTAGGAGCCCTGGAATGTGCACACTTACAAGAGGAAATAACACCAGGTAGGAGAACAAATGGGAACACAGAACTAGAGAGAGCTGCTTGAGGTAGAGAGAGAACTAAAGATGAGGGGGTCATGGACAGCAGTGGAGACAAACATCAAAATGGGAGCTGGGAAAAAGAAAGAGAAGAGGAGACACGGATGAAGAAAAGTGTTGTAGAGGACAGTCCAGAGATCATGTCATTCAGTAGGTTAATCTTAGTGATGATTATATCACACACACACACACACACACACACACACACACACACACACACACACACACACACACACACATCAAAATTCATTAGACTATACATGTAACATTTGTACACCTTAGTGCATGTTTGTTATGTCTTAAGATTGTAAAATATGTCCACTCCCTGTTTTTGAGGAGTCAAACTTCCCGGTTTATTGGGGAAGAGAATCCACTCACAATACAAAGGAGCAGTAGAAAAACAGAAATAAAAACAGAGGTGAAAAATACAATTAAGAAACATACTAGGGGACAGGCAGTGCCATACTAAGGCAAAAGCACACATAATATCATACATAAGAACCTAGTTTAAGGCCCTAGTCTCCACCTGCAAGATGGAAGTTTCATGAGTGATGGAGCAGTGCTGCAGGCGTCTGCTTATTTTCTTCTCTCTCTTTCTCTCTCTCTCTTTCTCCTCCCCTATTTCTCTGTCTCAGTAAAGAAAGAAAAATAAATAAATTTGAAAACATACTAAATGTCAGTTCTTTTCACATCAAGCTTACCAGTTACAATCATCAAATTTATAAGTATGTGTAACTTGATGTTTATATCAATATAAATAATTGAATTGTTGTGGTCTGGGAGGTGGCTCAGTGGATAAAGCATTGGACTCTCAAACATGATGTCCTGAGTCAGTCCCCACCAGCACATGTACCAGAGTGATGACTGGTGCTTCCTCTCCTAACTTTCTCATGAATAAATAAATAAAATCTTTAAAATAATAATAATAATAGATGTGAAAATCAGTAATATATAGTATGTAAAATAAATGTATTCAAATATTAGTATTAGCACTAGCAAAATACTAATAAAAGATTGTAATACAAACACCAATACTTAAAAATAACAAAACACAAAAGCACTTACTTTTTGTTTTTATTTTTAGCTCCAGGTTATAAAATCATGAAAATTCTCTTGGAAGAAGCAACTACATTTGGGCGGGGAGCGGGTGGTCAGGGGGATGGCAGCGGAGCACTCAGTTAAGCATACATAGTACAAAGGACAAGAATACATAGATGCAGAGGGAGAGAGAAAGCAAGGAACCAGGATTGAGCCCTTGCTCCCCACCTGCAGCAGGGATGCTTCACAAGTGGTGAAGAAGGTCTGCAGGTGTCTTTTTTCTCTTTCTGTCTCATATATACATATGGGAACTATTCATATACATAAAATATATATGTATATATACATATACATACATACACACATACATACATATATATGTGTGTGTATATATATATATATATATATATATATATATATATATATATATATATATTTATGTCCAGGGTTATAACTGGTGCTTGGTGCCTGCACTATGAATCCACTGCTCCTGGGGGCCATTTTTCCCATTTTGTTTTTATTGTTATTGCTATTTTTGGAAAGGACAGAGAAAAATCAAGAGCAGAAGGGAAGACAGAGAGGGGGAGAGAAAGATAGACACCTGCAGACCTGCTTCACATTTGTGAACCGACGCCCCCTGCAGGTGGGGAACCGGGGCTCAAACCTGGATCCTTATGGGAAAGAGGAGAGTGGGAGAGAGACACCAGCAGCACTGCTTTACTCATGAAGCTTCTGTAAGCAGTAGATTTGTCATAGGGATGTAATTGCATACAGTTCCCATCACTAGAGTTCTGCATCCAATTCCCTTCACTAGAAACTTTCCTATTCTTTATCCCTCTGGGAGTGTAGCCCAAAATTCTTTATGGGGAGCAGAAGGGAGAAGGTCTGATTTCTGTAATTGCTTCTCCACTGAACCTAGACATTGGCATGTCAGTCCATACCCCAGCCTGTTTCTATCTTTCCCTAGTTGGGGAGGGCTCTGAAGAACTGAGATTCCAGGAAGGCTTCTAAGTTCTCTAGGGTTATTTGTTTTATATAATGAAAATGTGATCCTCAAAGGATAGCTTAAGGTCTTAGGGTTAAAAATGTCTAAGATTCAAAGAGCTGCCTAAATATAAACTCTTCTTCTGTCACACTAGGGAACCTTTCCCAGCATTCCCTGTCTACTTCTTAGTAATGTCCAAGGTGCATTGTTTGCAGACAAGCAATACTCATTTACAGGTATGGAACCCAGCCAACTCTCAGTCTTCAAGGACCAAACTTTTAATAAAGTCTCTAGTGAGGACATTCAAGTTAACTAAAATTTACACTGGATATTAAATTATGCATATTTCCTAGCTGATTAGATAAAGTTAAAATTGACCAAGCCATACATAAACATTAATAATATTTGTAACATGCTTTATAAAGCAAAAAATAACAAAGCACTATAAGAAAGTGATGTTACAACAAAATTACCATTATGATGTAAAGTTTATAATGTCTATATAAGTGTACTCACTGTTAACAAGAGCTATTTTAGTTGCCCTTCATCTAGAGTTTCTTTTTAAAAATTTATTTATTTATTGTTTTATTTATTTGTTAATTTCTTTATTGGGTGATTAATGTTTTACATTCAACAGTAAATACAATAGTTTGTACAAGCATAACATTTCTCAGTTTTCCATATAACAATACAACCCGCAAGGTCCTGTGTCATCTGTTTTGGACCTGTATTCTCTCCCCCAAAATCTTTTACTGATGCAATACACCAACTTTAATTCAAGTTCTACTTGTGTTTTCTCTTCTGATCTTGTTTTTTAACTTCTGTCTGAGAGTGAGACCACCCAATATTCATCCTTCTGTTTCTGACTTATTTCTCTTAACATGAATTTTTCAAGGTCCATCCAAGATCAGCCGAAAATGGTGAAGTCACCATTTTTTAATAGCTGAGTAGTATTACATTGTGTATATATATATATATAGCACAGCTTACTCAGCCACTCATCTGTTGTTGGACACCTGGGTTGCTTCCAGGTTTTGGCTATTACAAATTGTGCTGCTAAGAACATATGTGTACACAGTTCTTTTTGGATGAGTGTGTTGGGTTCCTTAGGATATATACCCAGGAGAAGAATTGCAGGATCACAGGGTAGGTCCATTTCTAGCCTTCTGAGAGTTCTCCATACTGCTCTCCACAAAGGCTGTACCAATTTATATTCCCATCAGGAGTGCAGGAATGTTCCTTTAACCCCACAACCTCTCCAGCATCTGCTGCTGCTAAGTTTTCTGATGTATTACATTCTCACAGGAGTGAAGTTGTCAGGTTGCATCGCGGGGGAGAGAGAAGAGACCAGGAACTTGTGGCTGAGCGGGAACACAATGCTTTATTCATGCAGACACTCCAGAGTTAGGTGTGAGCACAGCATTTTAGGCCATGTGAAGCTAGCAAAATGGCTGCCTCCCGCTATACATGCCAGCCTTTTTCCAGGTCGGGTTGCGGAAGAGAAAAAGAGCGAAACTGGAATAGCAGTGGGTTTTATAGGGTAAAAACTGGAAGTGGCAATTTGGAAATGTAAAGGGGGTGGAGAAAGGCAAAAGGCATGCTGGGAAGGTGAAAGCATCCTTAGCAACTGTTGCAATGGTTTTAACTGAATTAGCAATACCCTGAGGGGATAATGTGGTGGGGATCTTTCAGGCAAAACAATGATTATGTAAGCAGAGCAGGGGGGCTGGCTTTAAGGCCCTACATCTCCCCCTTTCTTTTTATCTAATGGCCATAGTATCAGGAATGTGGGGTGCTTTGTGAGGCAGAAAGTCTGATAGGACTTGGCACACCTTTGAGGTTACTACTGTCCCTGTTCCTTGCTTAAACTCTCGGTAGAAAGAGAGACTAACAGGATTGACAGACTCTTCAGGTTCAAACCCTGCCAAGGTCAACCACATCCCCACAATTTCCCGACATCTCCCTCTTTCTTAATGGTCATATTTAAATGGGTGAATATCTGTAAAAGACTCCATTTCTGTCAGAGGAATAGCAGTGTAGGGGTGAACAGAAACCTATATTGTGCAGGCATTTTTAAAAGAACTGGCACAAGACAGGGAGGGACAAGTGGGAGAGCAGCAAGAGTCAGTGTGATGTCAAGGGGAGGCCTGGTGTGTGAAAAGGTGCATTTCTTGCCTCAAAGGGCTTTTCCTGTCTCAAAGGGTGTTTCCTGCCTTTGGGGCAGCATCTGCAGGTGAGCAGGGTGCTTCATGCCTCTGAGGGCAGGGCCTAGCTGGCCAAGGGGGGGGGGGCATTTTCCTGCCTCTGGGGGCAGGGCCTACAGGCAGGGGGGCATGGCCTGCCAAGTGAAGGGGGTATTCAGTGTTGTATAGTCCCAATACAGCTGGCTGCAAAGTCCATGGACCACTGCGGGTTAGTCTTTGAGAAACCCAGCAGCGTAAAGGGAAGCTGCTGTAAAGTGGTATAAAGTGTTCAAGAGGTGTACCAGTAAGTCCGATAGAAGTGTCATTCCAATGCCAACGACCAGGGGAATAAATACCAGGGGGATGAAACGCTGCACGGCTATCTCGATGGGGAAGGTCAGTCAACAGAATTCTGATTTTCTGTAGAGAGTGAGCTGGAACCACCAAAACGTGACAGGTGAAACAGAAGCAAGAAGGGCAGACAGTGATGGGTGAGAGAAAGGCAGTAGGAAAGTTCTGTCCTTGGAGTCTGTGAATCAGGTTCTTTAGATCATGTCAGGTCACATCATTGGTTTCAGGGGTGTGATGTCAGAAGACAGGGGTCCAAATGGATTTCTGGGGATTCCATATGAGCAGATGCTTCTTCATGTGAAGGCTTGACATAGTTGTAATCACTTACTTGTGAAGAAAAAACTTGTAACAAATTAGAAGTTTAGTATAATTGATAACTCGATGATTATAATTGGTTTAAATACCTTTATAATTTTTGGAAGTCCTTTCTAGTATAATTTTAATGTTGTTTAAACAGTTTAAGCTCAATAAAATGTGGAAAAGTAAATAGAAGAACCATTGTTAGAAGCCTCAAGCATGAGAATCACTAGCATAACCATTGTGTTATCACTCACCCAGGCTGGTTCTACTTCTTTAATTTAGAAGGTATATGAGAGTTTACATATCAATAACATCTTTTCTACCTTTTGTTACACCCATTTATGATGGAGACACACCCTAGATGACAATAGCCCTATAATACAATTTGAGATCTGGGAGTTTGATGCCTCCAGTTCTGTTCTTTCTTCTCAAGATTGTTTTAGCAATCCTAGGTCTTTTCTGGTTCCAGATAAACATTTGTAGCATTTGTTATATTCTTCTAAAAAATGTGGTTGGGATCTTGATGAGGATAGCATTAAATTTGTAGATGGCTCTGGGTAGTATATTCATTTTGATGATGTTGATTATTCCAACCCATGAACATGGAATATCTTCTCACTTCTTTGTGTCTTTTTCAATTTCCTTGAGTAGTGACTCATAATTTTCAGTATACAAGTCTTTCACTTCTTTGGTTGGGTTTATTCCTAGATATTTTATTGTTTTTGTTGTATTTATTTATTTATTTTTTAATTTTGCTTTTGTTTTTACTCCTTTTGTTGCCCTTTTTATTGTTTTAGTTATTGTTGTTGTTATTGATGTCATCACTGTTGGATAGGACAGAGAGGGGGAGAGAAAGATAGACACCTGCTGACCTGCTTCACCACTTGTGAAGTGAGTCCCCTGCAGGTGAGGAACTGGGGGCTTGAATCAGTATCATTCTACCAGTCCTTGTGCTTCATGCCACATGTGCTTAAACCGCTGTGCTACTGCTGGACCCCCTAATCTAGGATTTCTATATGGTTAATGGGTATGGTGTTTATGTACACTCCTATTAACTTGTAGTCATATAAATCACTAATTAATATGAGAGGGGAAAAATTAATTGAATGTGTCAAATTTTTTAGTTCATGGACCATAGATTGAGTCTTTGAAATGTTGACTCTCTGAAAAGCTTAAACCAGGGAGAACAGAAGCAACTGGTGGCATTACTCTATAAGACACAGCTATATATACAAATAATGTCAAATGACATAAATTATGGTGATGTTGTATATGATACAGCAGATCCTAACAAAGGGATTTTCAAAGTTAACCAAATTGTCAAATAATTTGATTACAGCAATAACTATCTATTGCCTTATTAAAACCTAAGATAGCAGGAAACTCCTGCTATAGAGCCTATTCTTCCCCCAGTCCTGGGACCTCTAGGGTGGGGTGCACTTTCCTTCATGCTTCTCTCAATCCATACAAAATCACATTGCATCTGCTGATCCCAACCTAATCAACACAGTGAGTTCCACCTTATCATGCTTCACTTCAGACTGTGTCCAGATACGTCAAGTGTGGAATGTCAACCCTTCAGCCTCATTACTCTGGTGAGACCTTCCCTTTCATAGGATTCTCTAATTCCATTTTAGGTGTTTCACTTCCTAACAAAGTCCCAAAACCTAGATATAGACCAGGTCCCATGAGATAGGGCATATGGTTACATGTATCCATAAATTAGGGCAAAATATATACTTGAAAGCAAAAGTGCACAATAAAATCTTGTTGGAGGACCTACCGGGGGTTGAATTGTTATGTGGAAAACTAGGAAATGTTATGTATGTCCAAACTATTGTATTTTACTGTTGACTATAAATCATTAATCCCCAATAAATAATTTTAATAAAGTGAGAAAATCTAGCTATAGATGGAACTATAAATGTAAACTGAATATGAAGTGCCATCATAGGAGAGTAGACTTAGAAGACATAATTGCCTGATCAACTAAATAAATTCTGTGCCAAACACTTTGAGACCTCTACTGCTCTTTAGAAATCATCCTTATAGGAAAGTTCTCTGAGATAGTTCAGTACTAGCATTATTTTAACTTATTAGTCATTTGAACAATTCACGTAGTAAACACAAAAAGCATACAAAAGAGTTAAGAGAATCTAAAGAAAATGAATGAAATAACAACATCAACAAAAAAAAAATTCATAGTGTTGTGTCAACATCTCTTAAAATTCCTGCAGGTGGGACCCTGGTGGTGGCAGCAGGTTAAGCGCACATGGTGGAAAACACAAGGACCTTCATCTTTTCCCCTCTTCCCCCTTCTCTTCCCTATCCTCTTTCCCCTCCTCTTCTCTTCTCTAACCCTAACCCTTCCCCCTCCTCTTCCCGTTCCCCTCCTCTTTCCGTTCCCCTCCTCTTCCCTCTCCCTTATTTATTCCCTTTTTTGGCCCTTGTTTTATTGTTGTAGTTATTATTGTTGTTATTGATGTCATCGTTGTTGGATAGGACAGAAAGAAATGGAGAGAGGAGGGGAAGAGAGAAAGATAGACACCTGCAGACCTGCTTCACCACTTGTGAAACGTCTGCCTTGCAGGTGGGGAGCCGGGGGCTCGAACTGGGATGCTTACGTGGGTCCTTGTGCTTTGCGCCACCTGTGTTTAACCCATTGTGCTACCGCCCGACTCTCTCAAACTTTTCTTATAATTAATTAATTTATTTATGAGAAAGATAGGAGGAGAGAAAGAACCAGCCATCACTCCAGTATATGTGCTGCTGGGGATGGAATTAGGGACCTCATGCTTGAGAGTCCAGTGCCTTAGCCACTGTGCCACCTCCTAGACCACTGTCTCAAACTTTTTGATGCATAGACTCCAGTTCTGAGTATATATTCCTTCAATCTAAGCACTTAAGGATTTAAATTGGGAAACTGATTGAATTTTAACAGTGGGCTTAAATTGTTAATACATTTCTAACATTTGAAACAGTATCTTCCCATGTCAACTCACTTCCTGACAACTACCATTCATTCTGTCCCTATGAAATTTGACTACTTTAACTCATACTTTTTTTTTGAAAGATTAAATCACCTATAAACTTAGACTAAGGAGACCAGAAACAACCAGTCTTGTTAGTCTATAAGATATAGTTATTTGTAAATAGCATTAAATGACATAAATCATGGTAAGGTCTTGTATGGTACTATAAATCCTAACCATGGGATTTTGAGAGTAAACCAAACTCCCAAATCACCTGGTCATCACAATTAACTATTTATTGCTTTCTTAGACTCTTAAGACAGCAGGAAACTTTCCTATTGTCTATGAAACTCATATTTCTCCCAGTTCTAGAACCTCTGGGGTGTGGCTCTTTTTCCTTCACGCTTCTCCAGATCCATACCATTTGAGAATCCAATGCTTTATCCACTGCGCCACCTCCTGGACCACTAATCCATACCATTTGATACTGCATCTGTTGATCTCAACCTAATCAATGCAGTCAGTACCACCTTGACATGGTTCACTTCAGACGGTGTCCAGAGATGCCAGATGCCAGATGTGGAGATGTGGGATGTCAACCCTTCAGCTATATTACTCTGGTAAGACCTTTCCCAGCTCATGGGACTCCCTAATTCTGTTTTGGTGGTGCACTTCCTTATAAAGCCTCAGAACCTAGATAAAGACCATGGCCAATCAGACAGAGCACATGTATCTGTAAGTTAGGGGAAAATATACACCTTAAAGTAAAAGTGCACAATGGTTTGCAATGACTTAATAAGTGCAATAAACAAATAGAAAGACCTAAAAAAAAGATGCCATAAAGTACCTAATCAAGTATTTTCTACTTAGACCTAGATACCCTGCTCACCTACTTCCTACTTCATTATCCTCAATCACTGTAAGGCTAACCTTGTTAGATAAAGTAAGGACTACAAAAGCTGGATAAGGGCAAGAAACTGCCATACTTTTTTATAATAATTACTGACAAGACCATACAAAAAGAGAGGTACAATTCCATACAATTTCTACTACCAGAGTTCTGTATCTCATCCCCTTTATTGGAAGTTTTCCTATTCTTTATCCCTCTGGGAGCATGGACCCAGACCATTATGGGGTGCAGAAGGTGGAAGGTCTGGCTTCTGTAACTGCTTCCCCACTGGACATGGGCATTGACAGGTTGGTCCATACTCCCAACCTGTTTCTGTCTTTCCCTAGTGGGGCAGGCTGCTGGAGAGGTGAGGTTCCAGGACCTCTGTAAGGCAATAAATCCTAGCACAGTTGTCACTTCCTCTGTGAAATTGTCCGTGATCAACCACGTGGGAGTTTTACTTCCCACTTTGGGTTTTATATTTAGATTAATGATAAGGATAAATGATACTAACTCATCTGAATTACAATCAAAACAAGGTCCCTTAAATTTAGTTGGAAATGGGCATTTTCTTTACTTTCTATGTCTCAAAGGGTTCATTTAATTATTCCAGTTTTAGAAGCTAGGTCTCTCAGGCTGTTCTCTGATGTCAACAGCAAGTCAATTCCCCTTAGAATTATTACAAACGGTTGAATCATTCTCTACTATGGCATAAATATTATCTTTGGCCTGCTGGTAGAAATATCCACTTAAACAACTGAAGAGTGGAATTTTAATTTTGGATCTAGTTTTAAAAAAACCAACATTAGGCAATCAGCTGATTTTTATATGACTTTTATCAGGGAAATCCAGGTGAGAAATTATTTGAAAATTTTTAGTTTTTTTTTGCTAGAAATATAAACATCTAGGAACATTTGAAATGTATAAGCTTTCTGTATAGTAAAACTTAGAGACATCACCATGTTTATTAAAATACTTTTCAGTTGGCAACATTTGACTGTACTTTGATGTTTTGTACACACAGTCATATAGTTGAATTTACCAATTCTAGTCTTATAATTTCTCCAGTTACATGAATAACTTCAACTTTCATGTATATATCTGGTTCTAGAAATGACTGACAAATATTTTATTATATTTCTTCTACCTCTTTCCTTTTATCTATCTCCTCTCTGCACGCACATACATCACTTTCAATCTCCAACTTCCAGGAGTGTAAGCAGTTTAAAAAGAGTCTTCCTTTCCCTAAGCATTTTATAATGCTTAAATGATTAAATGTATAATCTACTAGCACTATACTGAGATTGCTCAGATTATGCAAATGAAGTCTTTGAAAAATCGTCTTGGTAATTACACACCACAAAAAAATTAACCTTTTAGCCATATTTAAGGAAGCAGTCCAGCAGTACTGAGTACACTTCTAGTCTATGCAAGCATCTTCACCAGCACCGAGTGCCGGAATTTTTCTTCTCACTCTGAAATTACATTTGAAACAGTATCTTCCCATGTCAACCCACTTCCTGACAACTACCATTCATTCTGTCCCCATGAAACTTGACTACTTTAACTCATGCAACATTTTTCCTTTTGTGTCTAGTTTATTTTCTCTAGCATAACATCTTCAAGGTTCCCCAATATGCTAGCATGTCAGAATGTCACTAGTTTTTTCAGACTGAATAATAATCCATTATGTGTATATATCACATCATTTACCAAATTATTCATTAATAAACTCTTGGGGTGTTTTTTGTCTTTGCATGACTTGACTGTGAATAAACTATGAATATGAGTACATGAAAATAGTCTTTTAGATAGTTTTACTAATCAGTACATACACAGTCACTGAATTGTTTCAGACAACTGACTCCCATTGCTGACAAATTCTAAATTAGCTTCACCTAACTCATAAATATGAGATTTAAACTAGATGTTCTTCTCCAGACATAAAATATCTTTGTGTATTTAATCTGATGTTTGACTTGAAAATATGATGGGAAGGTTAAATACACAGGCCTAAAGGTAATGACTTCAGGAGACTGACTTTTCTGCCCCAAGAACTGCACCCACATTCAGGTGGCACATGAAGGCACTATGCAAGTTGCTCCAGGTCTTTCTGAATTATAGAAAGCTCTGTAGTGAAACTGAGAAGAGTATAAATTAATATAGTTATTTGTCCACCATTCCTTTTCTCAACAGAGAAATTAGAATGACTGAAGAAAACCATACCATAAAGACTGAGTTTATCCTCGAAGGAATTACAGAGTTCACAGAGGTAAAGATCCTCCTGTTTGTGGTGTTCCTTACCATCTATCTGGTCACAATGGTGGGGAATCTTGGGCTGGTGGTGTTGATTTTCATGGAGCGCCGCCTTCATACCCCAATGTACATGCTTCTGGGCAACCTTGCTCTTGTGGATTCTTGCTGTGCCTGTGCCATTATTCCTAAGATGTTAGGGGACTTCTTTTCTGAGAATAAAATGGTTTCCCTCTATGAATGTATGGCACAATTTTATTTTCTTTGCACCGTGGAAACTGCAGACTGCTTTCTCCTTGCAGCAATGGCCTATGATCGTTATGTGGCCATCTGCAGCCCACTGCAGTACCACACCATGATGTCAAAGAAACTCTGTGCTCAGATGACCACAGGAGCCTACATAGCTGGAAACCTGCACTCCATGATTCATGTGGGACTTCTACTTCGGTTAGCTTTCTGTGGGTCGAATCACATCAAACACTTTTATTGTGACATTCTCCCTTTATATAGACTCTCCTGTGTTGATCCTTATGTCAACGAATTGGTACTATTTGTCTTCTCTGGTTCCATTCAAGTCTTCACCATAGGCAGTGTCTTAACATCTTATCTCTATATTCTTGTTACTATTTTCAAAATGAAGTCTAAAGAGGGAAGGACCAAAGCCATCTCTACATGTGCATCCCATTTTTTGTCTGTTTCGTTATTCTATGGGTCTCTCTTCTTCATGTACGTTAGACCAAATTTACTCGAAGAAGGGGATAGAGATATACCAGCTGCTATTTTGTTTACAATAGTAGTTCCCTTACTAAACCCTTTTATTTATAGCCTGAGAAATAAGGAAGTAATCGCTGTCTTGAAAAAAATTGTGATGGAAAAAACATCTCAAGAAAGGATGAAACAACTGGCATCTACTGTAGCTTAATTTAAACATGATGAAAACTTCCAAAGTGAAACTACAAAGAGGACTTTGTAAAGTTTATGTAAGGCATGAAAATAAATCCTAATATAAGCAGTTATCTGTAAGGAAGAAAGTATGTGGGTGAGAGAGTATGTCTATCCCAAATTCTAACTCAAAAATAACAAAAATCAAAACTAAACATTGATGTGATTCAAGAAACAGCTTAGTATGTTGTTAAGCTCATGGACAATGTCTGCATCAGTGACTAACAGCAAACAGAAGGAAAGCAACAAAAACTAGCAATCACATATGTGAAGGAAAAACCATTTATCACCTGGCCGTCTTGAGGGGTTGGAATATGACCATTCTGCCTCAACTACAAGGGTTTAAAGGCCCCTGCACCTTCAAATAATGAAGTCATTTGCAACCTTGAAAGACAAAGTTGAGGCAAGTAAATTTTGTGATAGACCTTGTTGTCATTTTGGTAGAAGTAGTGAGTAAAGTAAAGGCGAATATTAAATATTCAAGTTGACATTTCTACAAAGTTAAACATGAAATGCCACCTTCTGTTTATTTGTTTCCATAGAGAGCAGAGCCGTGTTGAATTTGGAGTTTACTCTGGGTTGTTGCCATGATCAATCAGAGTAAGTGACTTCCTCGAGCTTCTCACTATGAATGGTGTTTCATGAGGATCTCAGACATGGCTCTGGGCTTAAGCAGGTCTGGGTAGTGTTCAGGGAGTTGCAATCACAGTGCCTGAAAGAGGCTACTGAGGTTGAGTGAGCCTGGGCGGCACACAGGGTTTCAAAGTAACAAGTCTTCAGTAGCCACTAGGTTGTCAATTAAGGTCTGAATTAAGACTGGAGCCTCAGTCCCACATGCTAATAGGAAAGGAAGAGAGTTTGGTAGACTCTGAGCTGGCAAGGAAGTGGGCCAAGCAGTGGGACCCTCTTGCCATTTGGATTTTTTTTTTTTTGACACCAAGGTGATTGCTAAGTGTAAGGATGTGACTGATTAGCTATCAGGAGTGGGATGGTGAGCACCAGGTGTCTTCATCTGCCAGTGAAAGCCCTATTAATAAAGATCTCTATTCCCAGTTAAAACTTCTACCAAGGGTGGAGTTCTCCTGAAACCTGCTCCCTGTGGTTTGTTACTCTGGAGACTGAATACCAATATGGTACCACTAGCTCTTTTCTGAGCAAAGTTGCAGAGTCTGTAAGAAGGCTGTTGTGGTGATTCCTACCTGGTTTGTAGCACATAATATACAGGCTCCCACTGCAACATTTAAGCATCAAATCATAACAGAGTTGGGATGCTGATGGTTTGATATAACCTATCTCCCATACTTATCAGATTAAAGTTTTGAACCTTAGACATCTTTCTGATTACAACTTGTTGTACAGTAGAGAATCTTTCTTGGCGGAAGGTATCTCTGTGTATCCTTACTGTCTAGATACAGAACTCTGCCCCTTGATGTGGGAACATATTTGTCTGTGCTTCAGATTCATATCTATGCAGATTATTTCATCTACTGTTGTAATAATCATGGCCCTGCACCTCACAACATTTTTTTCCTTGTTTTTTACATTTTTGTTATCTCTAGAGATTCACTGCTCCAGGTCAGATTTTTTTTTTTCAACACAGAAAGACAGACACAGAAAAAGTGCAAAAACACTGAAGTACTGAGGCTTCCCACAGTACTGTAGTACTCCCACGTGATGTACTAGGTACTCAAAACTAGGTCACATACATATCTAAGCAGTGCCCTCCTAGGTGGGGCTATCTCTCTAACCTTACCCGACACTATCTACTAAAAGCCCAAAGCTAGACTATGGACAGGATCCAACTTCAAGGCTTATGTCTAAAGCTACAATAATTAAGACAGTTGGTATTGACAAGAAAACAGACAAGGAGACCAATGGATTAGAACAAATATATCAAAAATAAACCCACATGTAAGAAGATATTTCACAATGAAGCAAAGACCATGCAATGGAGTCAAGATAACAGTTTTAATAAATGATTCTGGAAGAACTGGGCATCTACATGTAAATAAATTATTCCAATATGCTATGTTTTTGATGTTCCCCCCTTCATTTTTTCTTATGCAGCAGTGTTTATAACAGCTTTTATTTATAATATCCTCAAACTGGAAACAACTTAGATATGCCTCAAGAAGAACAAATAAGCAAATTATGACATGACCATATAATGGGATACTATTTATCAATAGTTATGAATGGATCAACATTAAAATAAGTGTTCTGAATGAAATAAACAGATTAAAAACATATCTTGACTCTTCAATAAAACACTTTTAAAATTTTTCTTTATTGGGGGATTAATGGTTTACAGTTGACAGAACAACACAATAATTTGTACATGCATAACATTTCCCAGTTTTCCACATAATAGTTCAACCTCCACTAGGTCTTCTGCCATCCTGTTCCAGGACCTGAACCCTCCTACCCCCCCCCACACACACACCAGTGTCTTTTCCTTTGGTGCAATACACCAACTCCAGTCCAAGTTCTGTTTAGTGTTTTCCTTTATGATATAAAATACATATTTTATATATGTGAGCCCTGGGCTTGATCCCTGTACCATATAGGAGAACCATGGACAGCAACCAGGGAGCTCCATGATGGTGGGGGTCTAATCTAATAGGAATGGTACTCTTAATGAAAAACTAAAAGCGGAAATAGGTAGATAGATGACAGATAGATAGGTAAGTAGGCAGATAGATAGAGAGATAGACTGATTGATTGATTGATTGATTGAATGATAGACATGCAAAGGGAGGATTATGCAGAGAGACACAAGGAGAACGGCATGAAATGAGAGAGCGCCAGAGTGATATGTCCCTGAGCCAAGGAAAGCCTAGAAGGCCAGCAAACCTCCAGAAGTTAGGGAGAGGCAAGGAGTGATTCTTTCTATAGGTCTTAGTAGGTATAGAACCCCTATCAACACCTTGATGTCAAACTTCTAGCCTATGCTGTGTATTGACACAAATTTAGGAGTTTGTTATGTTGAAGTCCCAATATTTAATAAACAAATACACCTGGGTTTCCTTGCTGGAAACTGCCTGCTGAGTTCCAAGAATGAATGTACCAAGAAGAGAAGACAGAATTCATGATATTTTGAAGACCCAGGTTACAAGTCACATAGCGGTCCTTGTATCATGCTTTGTCCCTTGAAGCAGTCACAGAAGTTTGCATACATTTAATGAGAAGGAACAAAGTTGCATGGTTATGGAAAAAGACGGAAGTTGAGGGTGAGAGTGTTTTGCAGACAGACATCTATGATAGAGAGATGAGAAACTGTACTCAGATGTCAAGAACAGTACTGTGAACCATTAACTTCCCAATATGTACACCTATGTTCATAGCAGCACAATCTGTAATAGCCCAGACTTGAAATCAAACCAGATATTCAGTGACAGATGAGTAGCTATGAAACTATACACAATGGGATACAATGTAGGTACTAAAATGATGAGGTAAGAAAGAAAATGATGAAGTAATCTCTTTTGCACCATCTTGGACAAAACTTGAAGATAATGTGTTGGGTAAGATAAGCCAGAAAAAGGATAAATATTGGATGATCTAGGTGGGGGGAGAGAATCTTGCAGACACCTATCATGAGAGATGAGAGGGTGTATCTATGTGTCAACACTGTTCTGTAGACCATTAGCCCCTCAATAAAGTGTGTGTGGGGGAGCCGGTGTCAATATAAGTATACACAAAGGAATACTACTTGGCTATAAGAAAAAGAGATCTTATCTTCTACTACAACATCAGTGGAATTGGAGGGGATCATACTTGGTGAAATGTGCCAAACAGAGAAATACAAAGACAGGATTGTTTCACCTACACTTGGGCCTTAAGAAACAAAGCGAAGTGATGTGAGAGAGAAGAGGAAAAGGGATGGACACTCAGAAGTAGTAATAGGTGTAGGTGTGACTTCGAAAGGAACTGAAGGTGGGACAGTAGAAGTGAATAAAAATGGGATACACACACACACACACACACACACACACACACACACATATATGATAGATAACAGATGACAGAGAGATACATAACAGATGACAGATAGATAGATGATAGATAGATAGACAGACAGTCAACCTATATCTGTGACAAAGGGGAACTATTGCAGTTTCTAATGAAGGGGAATGGGGACACAGAACTCTTGTGGTGGGAATGATGTGAAATTAAACTCATAATATTATTTTAGAAATTTTATAAATCAATATTAAATCACTAATAAAAATAAAAAGAAACAAAGGAAAAATCAGGGTAAAGCTTTTATAAACCCCTATATTCAATTTTAATAGATCTGAGAATACTGTAGAAGGTGGGAGGGTAAAGTGTTTGGAGGTGGGGCTGGTTCGAGCCCCCGGCTCCCCACCTGCAGGGGGTTGCTTCACAAGCAGTGAAGCTGGTCTTCAGGTGTCTTTCTCTCCCCCTCTGTCTTCTCCTCCTCTTAATTTCTCTCTGTCCTATCCAACAGCAGCAACAACAAGAACAATAATAGCAACAACAACAGTAGTGAGAAAAGATGGTCACCAGGAGCAGTGGATTCTTTTATTTTAAAAAAATATTTATTTATTCCCTTTTTGTTGTCCTTGTTGTTTTATTGTTGTTGACGTTGTTAGATAGGACAGAGAGAAATGGAGAGAGGAGGGACGACAGAGGGGGAGAGAAAAAGATAGACACTTGAAGACCTGCTTCACCGCTTGTGTAGCGACTCCGCTGCAGGTGGGGAGCCGGGATGCTTACGCTGGTCCTTGTGCGTTGCCCACCTGCACTTAACCTGCTGTGCTACCGCCTGACTGCCGAGCAGTGGATTCTTAATGCAGGCACTGAGCCCCAGCAGTAACCCTGGAGGAAGAAAACAAAACAAAACAAAACAAAAAACATTGTGGTGGTGGTTGAAGTGTGCTAACATATACTTTTCAGATGAAAGTGTGAAATTGTACATCCGAGACAATAATAATTTGGTCATTTCTTCAATAAAAATATTAATAACTTTGAAAAATTTTCCCATAGTAATGTTTGTGATCTGAATCTCAGTTTAATTATCACATGATTCCATAAAATATCAGAGAAGAGGTACACAAAATTGGTCAGCTTAGCCCATATACTATAGAACAATGCAGTCTATTTAAAAAATTAATTTCTAAGACAATGTCACTGATTATTTAAAAGAGAAGACTTTAACTTCTCCTGAGATGTTGAAACATCTGGTATTTAGTTCTTTTTATGTCACTGCCTAACCCCTTTGGGTATTTTAATATGTAACAAGCATTACAAATACATCTTCCATCATGCTTCATCCTTTCAAAGCCTATGTACAGCAAAAACATGTACCAAGTTTCTAGAATAAATTTTAAAATATGATTTGAATAATGTTAAAAGGAGAAAAACAATGAAAAAGTCCCCAGAGAATTTATTGACTGACAGATTCATTTCTTCATTTGAAGTCGGGTATAGAGTGAGTTATTTAAAAAGAATAAAAAGAACTGTAATAAATAAATAGGCAAAATATACTTATGTGATATATAACACTTAAATGGAATGCATACTTATTTCTGTTTTCTGCCTCCAGGGTTATTGCTGGGGCTTGGTACCTGCACTACAAATCCACTGCTCCTGTGGCCATTTTTTTTTTTTTTGATAGGACAGAGAAATTGAGAGGGGAGGAGGCAACAGAGAGACACTTGCAGACCTGCTTCACTGCTTGTGAAGTGACCACCCTAATGTGGGGATTCTTGAGCAGGTCCTTGGTTCATTTTTTTTGGAAATATTTATTTATTTATTCCCTTTTGTTGTTCTTATTGTTTTATTGTTGTAGTTATTATTGTTATCGTCGTCACTATTGGATAGGACAGATAGAAATGAAGACAGGAGGGGAAGACAGAGGGGGAGAGAAAGATAGACACCTGCAGAACTGCTTCACTTCTTTTTTTTAATAGTTTCTTTTTTTAAATGTTTTTATTAATTTTTTTATTTTTGAGAGAGATGCAGAGAGAGAGACACACAGAGAAACACCAGAGCACTGCTCAGCTCTGGCTTATGGTGGTGTGGGGGATTGAACCTGGGACTTAGGAGCCTCAGGCATGAGAGTCTGTTTGCATAACCATTATGCTGTCACCCCCACCCGTGCTTCACTTCTTGTGAAGCAACCTCCCTGCAGGTGGGGAGCTGGGGGCTCGAACCAGAATTGTTATGGGGGTCCTTGCACTTTATGCCACCTGCACTTAACCCACTGCGCTACCACTGGACTCCCCAGGTCTTTGGCTCTATGTGTGTTAATCTGGTGTGCCATGGTCAGACCCCCACATACAGTTTTCGATGTTTCAAATTATGTCATTTTCTGTCTAATAATTTTTCATATATATATATATATATGTGTATTCTCATCCTCTTTATCATATATAGTACCTAACAGTTCTTTAATTTAGTGTTTCTATTCACTCTTGTTGCTATAATTTATATCTGTTACCAGATAGCTTGCATTTCTTTGAAGGACAACTACCAGATGATTATGCTCATATGTGTAATATAAATATAAAGAAATGATACACATGAACTTGTTTCAAAGGAAAAATAAGTAGTTAAACCATCACTAAGACTTTGTGAAAACTATGACGCTTCTCCTTAGGGGTAGAATGGAGAGACAGAGGGACAATGGACGGAACTGTGGTGATGAATTCTATGAGGAACTACTCCCCTGTAATCTTATAGGCCATTATTAAACCTATAATAAAACCTTAAAATACATATTAATCCATATTCATAAAAGTCTTATGACTTAAATAAGTCTTATGACTTATGACTTAAATAGCAGACAGTTAACTATTGAAGTGTGAATTATTTTTTCTTTTAACTTTTTTCTTTTTCTTTTGATTTTTCTGTCCCTGGGATTTCACTACCCCATGTCAAATTTTTCAGCTAGAAAGACAGAGACAGAAAGACAGAGTGAAAATTGCCAGATTACCTAAGCTTCCTTCAGTACAGTGGGGGCTGGGTTCAAACCTGGTTGTGTGATTGACAAGACAAATGCTATAAAAATGTGAGCTATTTTGCTGGCCACATTAAAAAATTATATATATTTGCTACATTGGACAGGAAGTCTAAGTATGAACTTAAGGAATGTGGTGGAACAATAGTCAATACAACTCATTTTAAGTAAAGTTAAGTTCTCATTTAACATTAATAGTGGGTTATTGAAAACTGACCTTAAGTGAAACACCATATTATAAAAACCAGTTTTAGCATAGGCTAACAGATATAACAAAGTTAAGTTCCTATATCATATTTCTCATAAAAACCCCTAATTCCTTTAAAAAATTCCCTGAAGCACGCTTAATGTTGAGTAATAATTTGTACTCATTCATTCATTCTCCACGCCTCCTACTTCAGCTCAGAAAAAGCATCCAGGGTCTATCCTAGAAGCTTGGTGTCAGGAGGGATCCACCCTGAACAGAATGCTCTTCATCAGTTGCTTCCACACTCATCCACTCTCACTCAGAATAGAACACTTCAGACATGCTAGTGAATATCATATTTGGGGTGTGGGAAGAGAAAGGAGTATCTGGAAAAGACCCTGCTGGCATAGAGGGAAATGTAAACCCCACATCATGGTTCAGGTTGGAATCATTTTCCTCTCTGATTAATGTTATAGCAAATCAAGCTGGAATGAGATGATAGACTGGAGGACCAGCTGAATGAGTTAGCCTTTCACTAACAAATAATTTACTATCACACTGGTTTAAATCGTCCTCACCTATTTACATTACAGTGCATGCTCTGTATTTGCTGGTGAATCGGTATCAATTCCAGGAAACAGGAACAATAAAAACTAGATAATCTGTAGTAAACAAAACCTAGGTGTCCAACAACAGATGAATGGCTAAAAAAAATGTTGTATAATAATAAAGTACTGCTGAGCTATTAAGAATGATGAAGTCACTTTCTTTATCTCATCACAGATGAGCTTGATGGAATCCGGTGAAGTGAGAAAAGCCAGAAAGAGAAGGGTGAATATAGAATGATCTCACTATTGGGAAAAACCTAAGGAAAAAAGAACAAAATGGGGAAATCTTCAAAACCAGCTTCACCTTCACCCTCTCCAATGAGGTTCCAGCTGGGCTCCAGCCCTGGTCCTTGTGCCCGGAAGTCTGGGCACTTCTACTGTTTGTCTAGGTCCAGCATCTCCCAAGATAGGTTCTCAAGCCCCCTTTTACCTTGAAAGGGGTTCAAATAGCAGGAGAAAGTGCAGAAAGAGACAGAGACATGGGATAGAGAGAGGGAGAGCTCTAGGACCCATCTGTTCTGTGGCCACCCCTCCAGGCTGGGAACTTGGAGCCTCAGCCACACAAGCCTGGTGTTCTGAACTCTGTCTCCTGCCTGCCTCTCCCTAGCTCTTCTGAAAGAAACTCCATGAAAACAACAACAAACAGACTGGATAGACATTCTGCCAAATGAACAACTAGCCTAGACCAAGGGGCAGTCTACTGGGAGCAAGGCCCCCTTCTGCAGCAGGGGAACTGTGGTGTTATATCTCTACCTTGTGGACACAGAGTAGAATGCACCTTACTGAAGATGAGATCCAACCAAAGGTCTCTTGTATTTTTCCAAATATTGTCTTCATGTTCTTTTCTGACACAAATCCAGTGATAAAGACACACAGAAACACCAGAACACTGCTCAGCTCAAGCTAACAGTGCTGCTGGGGATTGAAACTGCATCCCTGTAGATCTAGCTCACATTCTGTGGTCATGAGTAGGAACATTCAAGGCTGCCCTAATTTTGACCTATCTTCCTCAGGTGTAGCATAGAGTATGTTGTCCATCCTCCCTTCAGAGGATGGAACATTCTCTACCATTGTTGATCCAAGTTGAGGGCAAGGTCCTATGGGGGCCCACAAAGGGGTCTATTGTGTTGTTCCTGATAGAAATAACTGGTAACAATGGAAAGAGGGATTTATTTGAGGTCTAGGCCCATCATGTCTGTTTGGGAATCTCAGGACTCCCCGATTAGGGCCCCACCTGATGGGGCGGCCTGATAGTGACTAAAGACTCATCATTACAGTATGCCAGTCTCTTACCCTTATTCAACTTTTGCAGTCCTTGTTTTGATATGGTTAGCTTTGGAGGGAGTGCGGGAACTGTAATAGAAAGTAGATGAGGAGGGTATCTAAATCTAAGTGGACACTATTTCATTATGAATTTTATACTGACTCACTACAGATTATTGTGTACTTTTGCCCTAATTTATGGATACATGTGAACATATGCTCTATCTTATGGGACCTGGTCTATATATAGGCTTTGGGACTTTGTTAGGAAGTGAACCTCCTGGAATGGAATAATACTATGAAAGGAAAGGTCTCACCCGAGTAATGAGGGTGAAAGGTTGACATTCCATGCTTGATGTCTCTGGACACAAGACCAGTGAATTTTTTTTTAACTTTTAAAAAAGATTTATTTATAAAAAAATTATTTATTCCCTTTTGTTGCCCTTGTTGTTTTATTGCTATAGCTATTATTGTTGTTGTTACTGATGTGGTTGTTGTTGGATAGGACAGAGAGAAATGGAGAGAGGAAGGGAAGACAGAGAGGGAGAGAGAAAGACACCTGCAGACCTGCTTCACCGCCTGTGAAGCGACTCCCCTGTGGAGAGCCAGGGGCTCGAACAGGGATCCTTACACTGGTCCTTGTGCTTTGTGCCATGTGCGCTTAACCCGCTGCGCTACCGCCCGACTCCCATAAGACCAGTGGATTCTAACACACACACACACACACACACACACACACACACACACACACACACACACACTTCAACTTAAAAATAATTTTATATATGTTGCTCACATTTATATTCCTGGAAGGGACCATATGTGTTTATGTTTCCCATGTCCAGGCATGAAAGACTTTTTGTATAACCATCATGCTTTCTCCCCAGCCTAATGTTTTGTTTATATCACTGGGCTGACTTTTTCAGATAGAAAGAAATAAGAGAGAGTGGGCTTGGGAGACAACATGATGGTTATGCAGAAGACGTCCATGCCTGAAGCACTCTCTGTGTTCCCAGGTTCAATTCCCAGCACCACTGTAAACCAGAGCTGAGAAATGCTCTGCTCTTGAGAATGTTCCATCCTCCGAAGGGAGGATGGACACATACTCTATGTTCCACCCAGGGAAGATGGGTCCTTATATTGGGGCAGCTTGGAATGTTCCTACTCATGACCACAGAATGTGAGTTCAGATCTACAGGGATGCAGAGGTCACATAGGCTCCTAAGCTGAATATGGGCCCCAGATCAGATCGATAGGGTTTACATTCAACATACTTGTACATCTTTCCCATATTTGGGAGCTACTCTCTTTCCTGATCCAGCTTTCTGGTCCTTTATGCAGCCATGACATCATCTCCCCAGACAATAACTTGGATCTACCTGCATATCATATGATGGGCTCAGGGAAAAACAAAGCAAAACAAAGCAAAACAAAAAAACTCAAATAATATTGTCATGGGCCCTTTGGAATATAACTAAAATACGCCGACTAGCTATCTACAAAACAGAGACCCCCCCCCCAACTCTTCATCTGCACTATTCCATTCTTTAGGTTCATGATTAGTCAACAATTTGTTTGGCTCTATATGTTAACTCTTTTATCAGCCACCAGGTTCCAGATGCTAACATGATGCCATCAGACTTTCCTGGGCAGATGACGCCACCAATGTGTCCTGGAGCCCCATTTCCCCAGAGCCCTTCCCCACTAGGGAAAGAGAGAGACATACTGGGAATATGGATCGACCTGTCAACACCCATGTTCAGCGGGGAAGCAATTACAGAAGCCAGACCTTCCACCTTCTGCATCCCACAATGTTCTTTGGTTCTTGCTCCCAGAGGGATAGAGAATAGGAAAGCTATCGCGGAGGGGATGGGATACGGAGTTCTGGTGGTGGGAACTGTGTGGAGTTGTACCCCTCTTATCCTATGGTTTTTCTTAGTGTTTCCTTTTTATAAATAAAAATTAAAAAAATAAGATAAAATTTTAAAAAATAAATGCTCTGCTCTTTCTGTATGTTTCTCTATATCTGACTTTCATTAAATAAAATAAATAGCATATTTAAGATAAATAAAATTATTATAAAAAAAGATAAAAGGAAAGAGAAAGAGGTAGGAAAGGAAAGACACCACAGCACTAAAAAGTCCCCAGTACTGTGAGTCGCAGAGTTAGAGCTCACTAGTCTTTTATGGAAATGTACAACATAGGGAATAATAAATAATGAATTAAATGGGGGTGTAAAAATAATGATAAATTGTTATCAGGGAGGTGGCAGAGTGACTAGATTTTTATTTTTATTTTTTTGTCTACAGAGTTGTCACTGGGGTTTGGTACCTGCACTATGAATATACTGCTCCTGGCGTCCGTTTTCCCCCCCATTTTTACTGAATAGGACAGAGAGAAATGGTGAGAGAAGAGAAGACAGACAGGGAGAGAGGAAGATAGACACCTGTAGACCTGCTCCACCACTTGTGAATCGACTCCCCTGAAGGTGGGGCGCTGGGTGCTCCAATCTGGATCCTTGCACAGGTCCTTGTGCTTTGAACTATGTGCGCTTAACTCACTGTGCTACCTACCGCCTGAACTTCGCTAGAATTTTTAAAAAATTATTTATATTTGTTTTACTTTTTAAACTAGAACACAGCTCAGCTCTAGCTTATGGTGGTATTGGAAATTAAACCTGGAGCATTTGGTTCCTCAAGCATGAAAGTTTCTTTTCATATTATGTTATCTCCCCAGCCAAGTGGTTAGATTTTTTTAAAAAAATTATTTAATGAAACAGTGGTACAGAGGGAAAGATAGAGTGTGAAACCAGAGTACTGCTCAGCTCTGGCACATGGCAGTGCAGGGGGTTAAACATGGTTTCCTTCCTTCCTTCCTTCCTTCCTTCCTTCCTTCCTTCCTTCCTTCCTCCCTTCCTTCCTTCCTCCCTCCCTTTCTCCCTTCCTTCCTTTCTCTCTCTCTCTCTCTCTTTCTTTTTCTTTTTATGTAAATATAGTATTTATTGGACATACCTTAGTCATATCCTGTCTTATGTGGGGACTGCAGGCTGGAATCTGGGTCCTATGGCATGGCAAAATGTACTCTACCAATGGGCCCTGGTCTTCTGGATAGTTTCTCTCTCTCCCTCTCTCTCTCTCTCCCTCCCTCCCTTCCTTCCTTTCTCTCTCTCTCTCTTTCTTTATTTCTTCCTTTCTTCTTTCTCTTCTTTCTTTTTCCCAGAACACTGCTCAACTCCAGTTAAGATGCAAGGTGGTGCTGGGGCTTCAGTGCCTCAGGCATAATAGACTTTTGCATACATTATACCGGCTCCACTGCCCTAAGAAGTTTGTTTCACTGAGTCTTCAAATTCACTAAATTGAAATTTCTTCTGTTCTTGCTATAATATCCAGTGAATGGATCATTTTGCAAATTGTTGGTCTTCATCTCTATAAATTTGACTTGTATCTTTTTATTTACTTATTTTTATTTTTTTATATTTTCAAAGATTTAAAAAAAATATTTATTCCTTTCGTTGCCCTTTTTGTTGTTACAGTTATTATTGTTGTTGTTATTTATGTCATCACTGTTGGATAAGACAGAGAGAAATGGAGAGAGGAAGGGAAGACAGAGAGGAGGGAAGAAAGATAGACACCTGCAGACCTGCTTCACTGCTTGTGAAGCGACTCCCTTGCAGGTGGGGAGCTGGGGGCTCAAACCCGGATCCTTAAGCCGGTCCTTGTGCTTTGTACCACCTGCGCTTAACCCGCTACACTACCGCCGGACTCTCTAGTTATTTTTATATTTAACCAGAACACTGCTGAACTCTGACTTATGGTTGTGATGAGGGGGAGCTTAGCTTAAATTCTTGGAATTTTGGAGCCTCAGGCATGAATGTCTCTTTGCAGAAGACATATCTCCCCACCTTGGGTCTTGCTTTTTACATCTCTATTAAATTGTGTTTTCTTGAACAATTTGTGAGTGTATTAGTAGAGTGGGGTCCTGGGGACAGAGTAAGGCTCAGGGGCTACAGAGCAGGGCTTCCATGCTTGAGTCTCCGAGTTGGTCCCCTGGCGCTGCATATGTCAACGTGGTCTCCTGGCCTTTATCTTTCTTTGTCTTGAGAAATAAGTGCTTTAGATTAGTGAAGTGGGCTTCAAGTAACCTACATTTAGTGGAATTTTTGTTTAGTTTTTTTTTTTTTTTACTCCATTTGCCAACCTCTGTCACATTTACCTGTAATGTTGGAATTAATCTATGCATTGCTCTGACTTGTCTCATTGTCTCATGTGAAACTTTTACTTCTCAAATAAATAAAATCTTCAAAAAATTAAATCCATCATTAAATAAAATAAGAGTTACCGGAAAAAAAAAGAATTACTCTATGTGGGTTTTTATCAGTAATGTGCAATCAGTAATGTGCAATCAACCTATCCTGTTGTAGATAATGTCCAATTTAAATTAATTGTCAAGACAAAAAGGTAAAGAGTTGAAGCAAGGCTTTTATTCTTTTGCAAAGGGGCACGTAGCCAACAGTGGCAGCCAGGCAGTAGTGCAACCAGTGCACTCTTCTCCTTCCCTTTTCCTTTCTATTTTTATTAGATGGGACAGAGAGAGAGAGAGAGAGAGAGAGAGAGAGAGAGAGGAGAGAGAGAGAGACCTGCAGACCTGTTTCACCACACATGAAGTGTCTCCCCATGCAGGTGGGAAGTGGGTGCTTGAACCCTTCGACCTTGGCTCTTGCACACTCAACTGGTGCATCACGGCCTGCTCCCCCTTGTCCCTTCTTTTATACCTGATTCAGGACTGTCTCCTGCACCCTTGGGCTGGGCTTCAGAGCTCACAGTCTTCTCACTGATTAACTAAGGAAGAGAATCTGAGGGCCTCTAAGTGGAGGATTAGCAACCACTAAAAGTAAATATTATCTGAACATAAAGAATGCAGAACTAGTGGGCATAAGCAGATATAGATGATAACATTTAAAATTTTAAAAATTTATTTATAAAATGAAAATATTGACAAGACCATAGGATAAGAGAGGTACATTTCCTCATAATTTCACCACGAGAACTCCCTATCCCATCCCCTCTTTTGAAAGCTTTCCTATTCTTTATCCCTCTGGGAGCATGGACTCAGGATCATTATGAAGGTGGAAGGTCTGGCTTCTGTAATTGCTTTTCCACTGAACATGGGTGTTGGTAGGTTGATCTACACTCCCAGCTTGTCTCTCACTTTGCCTAGTGGGGCAAGACTCTGAAGAGGTGGGGGTCCAGGACACACTGTGTTGAAGAAATTATCCCTAAACACGAGACCAGAGCCGGGTAAGGCGAAAAAGAGGAGACTTACTTCACATCGGTGGGGCTCTGGAGAACTGGGTCAATCCAGCAATTTCTCTGCACCCTTCTCAGGGGGATTTTACAAGCATGGTTACATTTCAGTTACAAATAAGCAGGTCAAGGTGAATTAGTTTTCACAGGGATGCAGTAAGGGTTAATGTTTTATATTGACTCAGCTCTGGGGCATGGGACTTATCTTGGGGCCTGGATTGCTCCCTAATGGCTCTTATCTCTCTGGATTTCTCGGGCTTTCCTGCGTGGGGGTGGATGCAGCAGCAAGGCCAGGACATGAGGGAAATACGAACACAGGTTATGACAAAGGAATAGTCTACTATCTACATCAACTGGTGGTGAGTTTGTCCAGGGAAGTCAGGTTGGCATCATAGTAGCATCTGAAACCTGGTGGCTGAAAAAGCATTAAGATATAAATAGCTGAACTAATTGTTTAGTAATCAGAAACCTAAAGGCAAGAATATTACAGATGAGATTTGGGATTTCCGTTTTGGAAAAAGCTAGTAGGTGTATTTTAGGTATATTCCAAGGGGCCCATGACGTTACTAGTTTTTGCCTGAGTCTGACAGCTAACATGCTGGTGGACCTAAGTTATTGTCTGGGGAGATGGTGTCATAGTTGGAAAAAGGACTAGAAAGTTGGATCATGGAAGAGAGTAGCTCCCCAAATATAGTAAAAGTACATAAATATTATTAACTGTAAATCCCATTGATCTGATCTGTGGTCCATATTCATTGCAGGAGCCTGTGTGACCACTACATAAATTATTATTATTTTTAGTAGGGTTTATTAAAGGATCAAATTGATCACCTGGGGCCCTGGAATAGTCTTCTGATAGCTTAAAATGTTTCAATATTGGGCCCTGCTGTAGACAATTATGTTGAGTTGTCGGAAAAGTCATGATGTTTTTGCGTAGAAAAACAGAAAAAGTGGTCTGGGAGGTGGCGCAGCGGTAAAGCTTTGGACTCTCAAGCATGAGGTCGTGAGTTCGGTCCCTGGCAGCACATGTACCAGAGTGATATCTAGTTCTTTCTCTCTCCTCCTATCTTTCTCATAAATAAATAGATTTTTTTTAAAAAAAAGTGTAGACATTATAAAAAAAGAAAGAAAAGAAAAGCAGAAAAAGGGCTGGGGAGACAGTATAATGGTTATACAAAAAAACTTCCAAGTCTGTGGTTCTGAGCTGCCAAATTCGATACCCAGCACTGCCATAAATCAGAGCTAAGGAGTATTTTGGCCTCTCTCTTTCTCGTTGTATCTCTCTTTCATTAAATAAATAAATAAATATCAAAACAAGCAAGCATGCAAAAAACCGAACAAACAACAACAAACCAACAAAAAGATATCATGATTTTCCTGACAACCCAATACATAGTGTGTCTGTGAGGGGACTTACAGTTCATGGCCAAGGATTTTTTGAACTCAGGTCCTTATGCATTGTAACATGTGCTCAACCAGGTGCACTACCATCTGGCCCCAGGTAATGAATTTTTAAAGATTTACTTATTAATGACAGAGAATCAGAGCAAAGCTCTGGCACATGCAGTGACAGGTATCAAACTCAGGATCCTATGCTTGAGAGTTCAATACCCCAGCGTCCATGACACCTCTTGGACTCCTAGTGTTTTATTTTGGGATGCATTGGATCGACCTTCTCGTGGTGCATCCTGTGAGTACCCATTCATTGGGGAAACTGACGATCCTTCCTAGCCGACTGAATCCACATGGATCCCAGTCACTTTCAAAGCCAGCAACAAGCAGCTCCTGACAGCTTTCAACCTGATGCTGTTGACTGGCTACTGAAGAAGGGCAAACGCTAGAAGAAGATTTAAAGGTGTGTTCTGTGTGGCCCAGGCAATAGCAGAGTGGATAAATCTCTGGACTCTCAAGCATGAAGGCCAGAGTTGGATTCTCAATAGAACAAGGCCAGATGCTCTGATTCTCTCTCTCTCTCTCTTTTTCTCCCTCTCCCTCTTTTCCTCTTTTTTCATTAATAAAAAATTAATGTGCTACTGGGCATTGAACTCAGGACCTCATGCTTGAGAGTCCAATACGTTATCACTATTCTAACCTCCTGGATCACAAGATGGCTCTCTTTCTCTCTCCCTCTGAATTTCTCTCCCCACTTTTTTTTTTTCTTTTTTGCCTCCATGGTTATCGCTGGGGCACGGTGCCTGTACTACGAATCCACTGTTTCTGAAGGCCACTTTTCCCCCTTTTGTTGCCCTTGTTGTTTATCATTGTTGTTGTTATTGCTGTCATTGTTGTTGGATAGGACAGAGAGAAATCAAGAGAAGAGGGAAAACAGAGAGGGGGAGAGAAAGACAGACACCTGCAGACCTGCTTCACCACCTGTGAAGCTACCACCCTGTAGGTGGTAGGAGCTGGGGTCTCGAACCAGGATCTTTATGTCGGTTCTTGCACTTCACGCCATGTGTGCTTAACCCACTAAAAGTTTTTTTTTTTTTTAATAACCATTATGCTATTTCTTCAGCCCTACTTCTTTATTTTCAAAAAAAGCACTCTTCTACAAACAAAGCAACAGCAATAAAAAAACTTTTTTTATTATTTAACAAAGGAGACATTAACAAAACCATAGAATAAGAGGGGTACAATTCTGCACAATTCCCATAACCTGATCTCCATATCCCATCCCTTCCCCTGATAGCCTTCCCATTCTCTATCTCTCTGGGAGTATGGATCCAGGGTCATTGTGGGTTGCAGAGGGTGGAAGGTCTGGCTTCTGTAATTGCTTCTCTGCTGAACATGGGCGTTGACTGGTCGATCCATACTCCCAGTCTGCCTCTCTCTTTCCCTAGTAGGGTGGGGCTCCGAGGAAGTGGAGCTCCAGTACACACTGATGGGGTTTTCTGTCCAGGGAAGTCTGGTCAGCATCTTGCTGGCATCCGGAACCTGGTGGCTGAAAAGAGAGTTAACATACAAAGCCAAACAAATTGTTGAACAATCATGGACCTAAAGACTGGAATAGTGCAGATGAAGTGTTGGGGGATATTCCCTGCATGTTGTTGTGTACTTCTGCTTTCAGGTATATATATTTCCCTAGTTTATGGGCACGTGTAAATCTATGCTCTATCTTAGGGGACCTGGACTATATCTAGGTTTGGGGACTTTATTGGGGCGTGGAACACCTGGGATGGAATTAGAGAATACTATGAAAGGAAAGGTCTCACCAGAGTGATGAAGCTGAAGGGTTGTCATTGCACACCTGAAATCTCTGGTCACAGTCTGAAGTGAAGCATGCTGGGGTGGCACTCGTTGTGTTGATTAGGTTTAACTTAAGGCCAAAATGTAAAGTGTGACATGGACGGTTCCCCAAGCAAATGATTCTCAGCAGATGTGATAAACTGTTCTTCAGAGTGACAGCAGTCAATGAACTAGATGTGGAACAGCAGGAAATCTACAATGTTAGGAAATTAGATAAGCAAGACTATCTCTAGGAATTATCTACTTCTGTAATCAGAGTTAATGGCTATTAAAATTTAAAAAGTGTATTCATAGATACATTTCCCCAACATTAACTTTATGAACATCTATTAACTACTAGGCCTTATGCCAGGGATGAGGGTTTTTTTTTTTTTTTTGTCTTTGAGACTGACCCTCAATAAATGCTTAACAAAAAAAGAGTTATACACAAAGTGTTATGGGAATAGTGAAATTTGGGGAAAAGCTCATCAGAATACTGGACACTTAAAACAGGTCTTCAGGCTGAGGCAAAATTAGTAGTCATGGGCCTCTTAGAACATACCTAAAATGGACCCACTAGCTTTTTCCAAAATGGAGACCTCAAATCTTATCTGCTATACTCTTGCCTTTAGGTTCCTGATTATTATACATTTGTTCAGCTTTATATCTTAATGCTTTTTCAGCCACCAAATTGCAGATGCTACCATGATGCCATCCTGACTTCCCTGGGCAGACAACCTCACCAATATATCCTGGAACCCCACCTCTCAGAGCCCTACCCCACTAGGGAAAGACAGAAACAGAGCAGGAGTGTGGATCGACCTGTCAATGCCCATGTCCAGAGGAGAAGCAATTACAGAAGCCAGGCTTTCCACCTTCTGCACTCCATAGTGATCCTGGGTCCATGCTCCCAGAGGAATAAATAGAACAGCTTTCCAGTGGAGGGGATGGGATACAGAACTGTGGTGGTGGGAATTGTGTGGAATTGTACCCCTCTTATCTTATGGTCTTGTCAATCATTATTTAATAATAATAATAATGAAAATGTTAAAAATAAAAAATGATGATAATAAAGTATTTTCAATAAAAACCAAACCAAACCAAAACAACAACAAGAACAACAAAAAGACAATAGGTCTTAAAAGACAAAAGGTAATTTCTGGAGAAAGAAAGGGGGTAGGACATTCCAGAAAAAGTCAACATGTAGAAGAGACAGAGAGAAAGGGCTATGGATATAGTTGGGGGTATTGGCTGGATGGGCCATTTCTTGAAAATTATAATGAAAAATAAAACAAGTGAAAGTAGTTGGCTTCAAAGGTAGAGGAATTTGAATACTATCCTAAGATTATGAGCTCCTCCCTCCCTCAGGCACATGCCACCACACTTTTTAAAGTAGAAGTGTGACATGGTTAAATCTTTGGAAGTTTACTTGGGATATATCTTGAAGCATGGGTCAGCAAAAGAAGAACCTGTACATGATAGAGTATTTTGTTAGCCAGCTCACCTGTCAAAACAAACACCATGGATTGGTGTTTTAGCTGACAGACATTTATTTATTATTATTTTAAAATCTATGTCATTTAAAAAATATTTTAATTTTTTTCATGTTATCTTTATTTATTTATTGCATAGAGACAGCCAGAAATCAAGGGTGAAGGGGATGGGGGAAAGATAGAGAGGGAGAGAGACAGAGAGACACCTGCAGCTCTGCTTTACTACTTGTGAAGCTTCACCCCTGCAGGTGGAGACGCAGAATCAAACCTGGGTTCTTGGACATTATAACACGTGCACTCAACTAGATGTGCCACCATTTGGCCCCCAGACATTTATTTATTATTTATTTATTGCCTCCAGGGTTATTGCCAGGGCTCAGTGCGTGCACCACGAATCCACTGTTCCTGGAGACCATTTTTCCCCCTTTTGTTGCCCTTGTTGTTTTATCATTGTTGTAGTTATTATTATTGTTGTTGTTGCTGTCATTGGATAGGACAGAGAGAAATCGAGAGAGGAGGGGAGACAGAAAGGGGGAGAGAAAGACAGACACCTGCAGACCTTCACCGCCTGTGAAGCGACTTCCCTGCAGGTGCTGGTCCTTGCGCTTTGCCCCATGTGCGCTTAACCCACTACCCGCTGGACTCCCCA
Source organism: Erinaceus europaeus (assembly GCF_950295315.1). Lineage (NCBI taxonomy): Eukaryota > Metazoa > Chordata > Mammalia > Eulipotyphla > Erinaceidae > Erinaceus > Erinaceus europaeus. The sequence goes on from NC_080175.1 coordinate 58,886,786, forward strand.
GACATTTATTTTTTTATTATTCTGGAGGTTGAGAAGTCCAAAAATTGATGTGTTGTCCAGTTTGGTTCATGATAAGAACTTTGTCCTGTTGTGCTAGTGGACAGGAAGAGAAATACAGACTGCTGCAAACAAGAACTGCTGTCTCAGTTCAGCAATTAGATAGAACAAAACAGTTACTCCAGAAAGAAATTAGGTAAAGGCAACAAACTTTTTGAGTCTTTTTTTTTTAAAACAAAAACAAAAACAAAAACAAAACAGCTCAAACAAAATTGCTCAGCTCTGGTTTATGATGGTGCTGGGGATCAAACCTAGATTTTGGAGTTTCAGGCATGAGAGTCTCTTTGCATAAGCATTGTGCTATCAACTTCCCACCCACCTTCTGAGCCTTTTTTTAAAAAAATATTTTATTTATGAAAGGGTAGGAGGAGAGAGAAAGAACCAGACATCACTCTGGTACATGTGCTCCTGGGGATTGAACTCAGCACTTCATGCTTGAGAGTCCAAATGCTTTATCCACTGCCCTACCTCCCTGGCTACCTTTTTGAGTCTGTGTAGGGCATTTTGCTGGCACTATTTCTGGCATCTGTCTTAATGAGATTTTACCTAAACTGACTGATAGAGCAACTCATGACACTCAGACTTGTGGCCAAGCCACAGACTCAACTCAGACACCTCTTCTTATTTGCTGTAGCACAACAGGAAACCAAGCAGTAGATAATCGGACAGGTCCCCCTCTCACTGCAATGAGCCTTATGTTAGTGGTAATGACCTACAAGAAGTTTGCCTCTTTCAGGTCTCAGATCCTGTTCTAATGTTTCTTTTCCCTGTCAGATTCAGTAGGCATGAGATTGGGATGTAGATTCTTAATGAGCTAGTTCCTTTTCTGCTCTAGTCAGTTTAGTCTGCTTCTCAAGTGGCATAGGAAGATTGTCATTTCTGCTCAAGAGATAAAAGAAGGAGCACTTAGGTCCCCATACTGCCATTGCCATTTTCTTCTGTTTACACAGAAAGCACCCACAGAGTGCATAGCTGCTGGAACCTACAACCACAGTAACATATGACTCTAGTGCCTCTGCTTTGAAGAACCACTCAGGAGCCTGTTTGCTAGTTAGCAGCAATGGGCATTTATAAGCTTTGATATTTCTTGATTGCATTTTGTTGAAGCTTGCTTTCAATGCAAAGGTAATACTCCATATGCCTATGTTCTGCTATAGACTTAGAGATTGTCAGTTCTTTCCTTAGTTAGTAGGAATGAAATGCAGACTGAGTACAGATGGCAAACAGAAACTATCTAATGTCCAGGCTATGGGGAGGGGCAGCTCATACTCTAAAGACATTTTCTCTGTGAGCTGTGGTCTTGACAAGATTTTTATGGAATCTGGAAAAGGGGGTGATTTAAGGGAGCAATTTGCCTCACATCATTCCAGGGAAGGGGTGAGTGATTTCCAGGAACTGATTTTATACTCCCTGTTTGTTCTTTTAGTGTCACGGCCATCCAGTCATGATATTGGTGGGGATGAGGATTTTAGATGAGGAGAGGTTAAGTAAGGATGGGCTCTGAAGGCTGTCCAAGGTTTATGGGAATGAACCAATGGGATATTTCCCAATGGGGAGTTATTTCATGATAGGGAACTAGTGAGCAACAGTTCTGATGATATGGTCTATTTTTCTTTCCTTCCTTCCTTCCTTCCTTCCTTCCTTCCTTCCTCCCTCCCTCCTTCCCTTCCTCCCTCCCTCCCTCCCTTCCTTCATTTTATTTTATTTACCAGTGCACTGCTCAGCTCTAGTTTATAGTGATGTGGAGGGATTGAATTTGTGACTTTGGAGCCTCAGGCATGAGAGCCTCTTTGCATAACCATTATGCTATCTATCCCTGCCCTGTCTATTTCTTAACTTATCCTGCTTGCCTTCCAGAAAGAGAGCATCTAAGATACCTACTGGGTACCCTATATTGAACAAAAATCTTACTGAACATGGCAGGTAAAACTTGCCCTGCCTTTACTTTTACTTGTCTTGTTCTCCACTTTTCTGTGAATCATCAGAATGTAGAAAAATACCCTACAATTCCATTAGACAGAAGACTTTGAGTGGTAGAAATACAAACCAGGAGTTCCACTGGGAGTGGTGTCATCTCATCAAAACTCTAGAAACAGAATCAGGGGATTTGGAGTTTGGTGTTTGCCTCTCTGGCTTGTAAGACCTTAGAATGTTGGAAATTTCTTAAGCAGTTTAGATTATCTGAGGGTTCAGAATAGACCTGCCATTTCTAAATGCTTTTTTTTGCTGATACTCAGTTCCTGCTAGTCACTCAAAGAAAGGTACTTTGGGGGTCCTGGTAACAAATTTCAGGAATGCAAGGGACAGAAAGGGACATGAAGGGGACTTTGCTTCACCAGTCTCCGTGTCTTTTAAACAGCAGCTTTTCCTTCCTTCTTTCTCCTTCCCTCCTTTCTCCCCCCTCCTCAAAGCCAATATATATCAAAGCCAATATAATTTGCTTTGATATATAACACATCTTCATTGTTCTGGAAGAAGCAAATAAAGACTCCTCAGGCTCCCTTGGTGTCACACACTTCGAGAAGTTTCCTAAGATATTTATCTCTCTCCCTTGCTGGTTCATTTTCATTCTCCCAGATCTGTCAGTGTTTGACAGGAATTCTACCCATGCTTGATGAAAAGCAGCATGGTCCCCTGCAGGACATCTGATGTGAAGATGAAAAGAGAGCATGAAACAGAAAATGTGGTTTTGCATTTCACTAACTCAACATCCTTGTGTCTTCCTTTTCTGTTAACTGAGCCAAGCCCCCACAACCTCTGTGTAGGACAGAAGCGGTGCACAGGGGCCCCACACTTTCTGTGCTTTTGTGAGAAGCAGTGTGGTAATGCCAGGTGAGAGAAACATCGCAGTGGGTCCAGGTGCTGGCTTTTCTCACTTTAGTTATCTGATCTGGACAAAAAAGAACAAAGTCCCTGCAGTGAGGTAGTCAGCTATTTCTTTATTTCCCCAGCTAGCAGCAGGGAGACCTACAAGTCTTCTACCACTCGGGACTATGTATTTTTTTCTTTCTTTTAAAAAATCTTTTATTTATTTATTACTGGATAAAGAGTGAAATTGAGGGGGGGAGATAGAGACACAGAGAGACACCTATAGCTCTGCTTCATCAATTGTGAAGCTTTCCCCCTGCAGGTGAGTACCAGGGGCTTGAACATACGCCGTAAGTGTGCAGTTAGCCACCACCTGCCCCAAGACTATGTAAATTTAAGGCCCTGTACACTGGAACATAGATGGTAGGCTATATACCAACATGAGATTGTGATTTTAGTTTTAACCAAGTAAGGTTCAAAATGAAACAGAATGAAAATCTGATGTGGGCTGGGAGATGGAGCAGTGGATAAATTCTTGGCCTCTCCAATATGAGGTCTCAGGTTCAAACACTGGCATCAAGTGTGACAGTGTGATGCTCTAGTTCTCTCTCTTCCTCAATAATCAATAACTAAATCTTTAAAAAATACTTATTTAAGGGCTGGATAGTGGTGTACCTAGTTAAGCACACACATTACCACATGCAAGGACCAAGGTTCAAGCTCCCAGTCCCCATCTGCAGAGGGAAAGCTTCATGAGTGGAGAAGCAGTGATGTAGGTATCTCTCTAGCTTCCTTTTCCTCTTTCAATTCCCCTATGTTTTATCAAATAAAATATTTAAAAATATACATTTATTAAAAAATTAAAACTTGTGATGTACAGTTATCACTCCTTTAAAGAACAATATTCTACTCCCAAAATAGGAACTATGTGCTGTCAGAACAAAAGACAGTTAAGCCAATTAAGTAATGTTATACTAAAAAACTTATCAATCTGCCTTTATGTTTTTCACTACACATGTCCATGTGCAAATGTCTGAGCCATGAAGGTGATTCAACTTCAGATAATGTAGACCGAACCATCTCACTGTTCTCTCAATAATAGTCACTTCATTGCTTTTTCTGATATAAGCATCTGGAAAAGTAAAAGAGTCAATAATTACCATCCTGTTTTTTTTCCTTCCTATAACCTACATGATTTTAGACAAGTATATAGAGAATTCTGTAGCTGTTTAAGAGCCAGGATGATTCTGGTGTCTTACTTTTGTCACAAGAGGATCATAGACATAGCTTGCTATAAAGACACTTTATAATCTCTTCTTAAATGAAACCATACTTCCTTTATGCCCTAGTAGATTAATTTTGCAGCCCATTCAGAGTCTGTGGGAAACTTTCTACTGAAATTTCTTAACATTCAGTATCTTTATAGATTAGGAAATTCCTTTAAAGTTCATAAAGTTTAATAACCATTTATTTGAGATGAAAAAAAAACAACAACAAGAGATTAACAGAGGTGAGTTAGTGAACAGAAGTGGAAGAGGAAGGTTAGAACTCAAGTTTCCAAATGTCTGTTTAGCAGTTACCTTGCTCATTACAGCTTTTCTGCCTTTGCCACCTTTCTAGTCTATGCTCTTCCTTAGAGAGTCCTCTTTTTAATCTCACCTTTCCTTTGTTTAGAAGTTACTGATCAGAAACTGTAGAGCTCTGTCTTGGCTTTCTTCCAACTCTGTATTCTTTCTTTTTTAATTTTTTGTCTATATTTATTTATTTATTCCCTTTTGTTGTCCTTGTTGTTTTATTGTTGTAGTTATTATTGTTGTCATCGTTGTTGGATAGGACAGAGAGAAATGGCGAGAGGAGGGGAAGACAGAGAAGGGGAGAGAAAGATAGACATCTGCAGACCTGTTTCACCGCTTGTGAAGCGACTCCCCTGCAGGTGGGGAGCCTGGGGCTCGAACTGGAATCCTTATGCGGGTCCTTGCGCTTTGCGCCACATGTGCTTAACCCGCTGTGCTACCGCCTGACTCCCCCAACTCTGTATTTTGACTATGCTCTTATAAACTACTCTTAATTTAGGTTAGGCACTTCTCCACTTCCCTCTGCTGAAATTTGATATCAGCTGACCATTATGAGGCTTGATTTCTAACAACCCCAGCCTACTCTTGTCTGTAGGATCAATTACGAAGGGACAAATGGAAATACAGTAATTACTTGAAAACTATTGTTTAAAGTTAAAGCTACAAACTACCTCACATGCTGTTAGCAGCTTTTTTCTTCGAATTTCTCATGTGCCACACAATTGATATTTTACCTCTTGAGTAAGACATGGTGTGTGTGTGTGTGTGTGTGTGTGTGTGCTTTCTTTTTCAATCACAAATGTATGAGTTTCAGATTCAGATTCAGATCCATTCTCAGTATAGCTTACAACACTCCCCCCTTAAGTGTTTGACAAAATCTGCATGCAATTTCAGAAAAATTTAACCTACAGTGAATCATGAGTCCCATTCTCTACCTGTTCTAAACACAGTCTGGCAACCATTCCATTCCTGTTGAAGTCAGAACCTCGTAGTCCTCAAGAAGCAGCCATTGAGTATTTCACTTGTCTCAAACATATGTCTGAACCTATCTTCATTCTCTGTCATACAAAACAGAAGCATCCAGATCAGGGTTTGTTCAACTTATCGTCCAATAAGTTTAATATACATATTCACCTGCAGTTCTGACTTCTTCCCAATGTCAAAATCTGGGGTGATCCTAAACCTTTACAAAGACACACCATTTTAGATGTGACATCCTGTTCTGCTTCTCGAGTGCTTTCTCACCCTCTTCATATTCAGTCTTTCTATTTGATCTGCCCTTTTAATATTTACTCATGCCCAACTCAAAATAATGTTGGCCCCACATATTCTGACTTCAACTTCACATTCTGGATAAACTTTTTTTATTGTTTAATTTGTGATTAATAGTACAAGACTGTAAGATTAATGGACAATTCTACACCACATCCGCTACCAGAGTTTTGTATGTCTACCTACACTCCCACCTCCCAAGATAACCACTAGAGTTCTCACAAGCCTTAGAAATAGTTTGCTTGCTTCTCTCTCTCCCACCCTCTGTCTCTCTCTCAGTGGGTGTGCCGCAAAGAGACAGCAGAGTTCTGTTTGGTGATTAGTTTGGTTAGTTTATGAATCGTTGTTCCTGAATAAAGAAATACAGCTTCCCTGCCCAGCCGTATGTCTCTGGTCGTCTCTGTTACCCGCCAAAGGGCAAGGAAGCTATATTTCTTTATTCAGGAACAACGATTCATAAACTAAACCAAACTAATCACCAAACAGAACTCTGCTGTCTCTTTGTGGCGGCGCAAGCACTCTCTCTTACTCTGGAACTCTGGAACTCAGGAACCCTCTCTCGGGGTTCCTAGGGGTGGGGCCAAGCGGGCCCGTGAAACTAACTGGACTGATCCAATTCTCTTGGGGGGGGAGAACTAGAACAACCCAATGTAAAGCATACAACAATTCCCCCTTTTCTTTATAACTAAATGACTACAGTATCAAGGGTGTGGGGTGAACAAAAACCTATATCATACAGGCATTTTTAAAAAAGAAACTGGCATAAACATGGAGAAACATGCAAGCAAGTAACAAGAACCAGTGTGCTGCCAAGGGAATGCCTGAGGGGGCCATTTTTGCCTCTGTGGGCAAAACTTTATCAGCTTAAAAAAAAACATTTTTTGCCTCCGGGGGGCATACTTTCTTGCCTCTGGGGGGCATACTTGCCTCGACAGGCATTTGCATGGGGGCGGGGAACGGCCTAGAGTCCCAAAGGCAGCTGGCTGCAATTTACTTACTATGAAACAAAACTTGTTATTAGCATATTTCTAATAGAGAAGGAATTTGAGACTTTTACATAGCAACAACGTCTTTTAACCTTTTGTTACACCCATTCAAGATGGAGTTGTGTGCAGGAAAGGAAACCTCAGGCATGAGAATAATTAGCATAGCCATTGTGCGATCTACCATTTCTAATAGAGAAGGTAATGAAGAGTTTTACATATCAACAAGTCTATTTAACCTTTTGTTTTGACTAACTTAGTTAAAATATATTGATTGTTAACTAATTTTTACGTCAGACTTTAAATGTAAGTTAATTTTATCTCTATGAGAATTACGTTGAAAACCTTTTTCATTTAACTTTGACTAGTAAGAATTTAGCCTTAAAGTTACTGTTTACCAAACTTTAAACATACACATAAACATGGTCATTAATGCACAAGGAGAGAAACCTTTGTTACGAAAACATGTCATTTTAAACACGAATTTAGATATGTACTGTCTTAGTTGTTGGGGGGGGGGGGTTCACCATCTGGAGGTGGCTTCCCGCGCAGCTTCACTTCTAGGAATTGCAGGTTGTGATCTCTGCACAAACCTCTGTGTACTCCAGCTTGTCTGCCTTCAGACCAGACCGGCAGCTGGAGATCTCGTGTGCCCAGTTTCGGCAGGGAGCCCGGGGATCTGGGAGGTCCGGGATCGTTCCGGAATTTATAGCAAGAGGGCAGGCGGGCCAGCTTTGTAGAAGGCATGGGCCTAGGTTCCCAGGGGTGGTGGCCATGATAGGCTGCCGCGGCCCTGCCCCATGGCCCTGCCATGTCTGCTGCCCCGTTCGCAGTGGCTGAGCAGCCTGCAGGGATCACGCATCCAGTGCCCTGCACCTGTGGTGGAGAGCCGGCTCCTGTGGGCTGGCCTGCGTGTTGGCATCGGGCTCCTGCATGGTGGCATCGGGCTCCAGCGTGTTGGCATCGGGCTCCTGTGTGGTGGCATCGGGCTCCTGTGTGCTGGCATCGGGCTCCTGCGTGGTGGCATCGGGCTCCTGCGTGCTGGCGTCAGCCTCCTGCGGGCTGCGGGGTTGCGGGGCTGCGGGCACGGTGCGTGGGGTTGTCTGGGCGCAGCCGGCTGGCTGGCTGTTTAACCAGGTGGAAACAGCAGCTCCACACCTCGCCTCCCGCCCGCTGGCTATTCCCGCTGGCTGTTCTGAGTTCGCCCGAGCGAGTGGAAACCACAGAGTGGTCCAGAGATAAATGTTCCAGAAACAGCAAAACAGTCTCGTGAAGAAAGAGCAGAGGCCTTTGGAGATCTCTTCACAAGCAGAAGAGAAGGCCATAGTACATAGGTAGCCAAATTGTCTTCACTTATCTGAGAGATGCGCAGGTCAGCCCCACGTTGGGCGCCATTTGTTGTTAAAATTCGGTGGCTCTAGCAGGCCGGGCTAGCTTCACGGGCGGGTAACAGAGACGCGGAGACAATGGCTGGGCAGGGAAGCTGTATTTCTTTATTCAGGAACAACGATTCATAAACTAAACTAATCACCAAACAGAACTCTGTTGTCTCTTTGCGGCGGCGCAAGCACTCTCTCTTACTCTGCAACTCAGGAACTCTTTAACTTTTCCAACTCTCCGACTCCCAAACTCTGGAACTCTCCCTCTGGAACTCTGTTGGGGTTCCTAGGGGTGGGGCCAAGCGGGCCTGCGAAACTAACTGGACTGATCCAATTCTCTTGGCAGGGGAGAACTAGAACAACCCAATGTAAAGCATACAACAGGTGGGGACAGAAATTTGGTGGTAGGTGTGTCATGGAACTATACCCTATCATCTTATAATCTTATAATTTTGTAACCCACTATTAATCACAAATAAAAAAAAATCACAGCCTAGGGGCCCAGATGTGGTGTGCTGGATTAAGCGCACATAGTATGAAGTGCAAGGACCAGCACAAGGATCCCAGTTCCAGCCCCTGGCTCTTCACCTCAGGGGGTTGCTTCACAAGTGGTGAAACAGGTTTGCAGGTGTCTATCTTTCTCTTTCTCTCTCCTCTAACTTCTCCTTCCCTCTCAATTTCTCTGTCCTATCAAAAAAAAAAAAAAAAAAAAAGAAAGAAAGAAAAAAAAAGAAAGAGAGAAAAAAAAAGGCTGCAGTGGATTTATAGTGCAGGCACCGAGCCCCAGTGATAATAGTGGAGGCAATAAATAAAATATCACAGCATACTACAACGGCTACTACTTCTACTACTATTACTACTTTTGCCATGAAGTTTAGCTCTGTGGCTTGTTGCTTGCATGCTGACTCTGTTGTTCCCATTAGCTTTCCCCGTTCTTTCTTTCTTTCTCTCTTTCTTTCCTTCCTTTCTTTCCTCTTTTCCTTCCTTCTTCCATTTCCTAACAAAGAGAGATTGAGAGGGAGAGTGAGAAAGCCACCTATAGCACTGCTTCACTACATATAAAGCTTCCCCCCTGTAGGTGGATATAGGGGATTTAATCTGGATTCTTGTGCATGGTAATGTGTGCGTTCTACCTGGTACACCACCACTTGGCCCCTTTTTTTATTTTTAAAATTTTGTCAGCAGGGCTTCACTGCTCCAGACATGGCTTTTTCAAATAGAGACACTGAGAAAATAGAGAGGCACCACAACACCATAAATTCCCCTGACTCTGTGGTGCTCTGTGGCTCAAATTTGGGTCACCCACAGCCAAGGAACTTGGACTTGCTCGTGAGCTCTCTCCAACACCAACAGACATTTTTTCAATCCCCCCTTTCACTTTGGTTAGAATCCTTTATAGCTGACCAAAATCCTTGTTTGTTTTTATATCCTTTGGGTACAAAGCCTATAGGGCTTATTAAAGTTCCTAGGAAATAACAAAACATCAGTTTGATGAAAGAGATAAAAAGGAAAATAGGTGGAGTCAAATGGTGAACAGAGCTGTGGGGTATTTTTTATTCTCTAGACAATGATGATCTAGAAAAATCTTCAAGCAGAGAAGCAGCATTATCACATCTTTTGGGAAGTGACCTCTGTATCTTGGGGCAGGCAAAGTGTGTTCCAATAATTTCAGCTGTGAATTTATTAGATCAAAATTCTTGGGTCCCACCCCTGACCTATTGATTCAGAAACTGTAGGGATGGCCCAGTGATGTATGTTTTGTGAAACTCAGAGAGCTACTGGTTTGAAGGAGAAATGAAACAGAACTAGAATGAGTCATCAGACCTAGTTAGCTACTTCGATGTTGTGAGAATGTGCATTATTCTGTCACTGGCAAAGGCCTTTACAGACACTGTGGTCAAGGACAGTCAGGACTTACTTTTAGAAGACAATTATTGCCAGGGACCAGCCCTAGCAGGTTATTAGGGTAAGCTGAAAGAGGAGGGGCACTGGTGTGGAATGAGGAAGAATGAGAGATGAGTGAGTTGATGCTAAGTCAAACTCAAGCAGACATCTCTGTCATACTCAAGCAGAACTTTATTTTTATAGTCTCACAAGGCTTAGGTCATTAAAACAAAAATCACCAAGGCTTTGATTATTAAAATAAAAATTACCAAGTAAGAACAGCACAAGTAGGGAACACCTCTTGCTTTTCACATTCCAGGGGCACTTTTGTCCCTAGAGATCACATCACAGTTTCTATGTCTTTTGTTATTCCTGTACCTGTGTGCTAGACAAATGTCCTATTGATTAAGATGAATATTCTACCTGTATGTTTATGCCATCCTCTTGCCCCTATGCATCAGAAGCTGTGGTTCATAGAAAGTTCAAGTTTGTTATGTTTCTAGGGGCCTTAAACAAATCGAACAGCCCATTTTTCATAAAATCTGTTCCATTGTTTGATCAAGTTTTGTTTTGTTCCTTACTAAGAAGACACCAAGGTGGTACTGAGCTGGCCAGCCTCTCCATAAAGTTCTCTAACTGGAATCCATCTTCTGTGTATGTTCACTATGTGACCTAGGTTCTTATGTACTATTCCTGCATAAGGAAATGGGAGCATAGTGGTGGGTGGTAGATTAAAAGGCCCATTGTATCTAGGCAGGTACCATAACTTCCCATTTACTAATTATGCTATGTAAGGTGGCCCCTCCACTGTAGGAAGCACCAATATTTCCCTGTATTTTAGTGGGAATACTAAAGGAAGTGGTGTAGATAAAGGGGGAAACATTTCTTGCTCTTGGAGTCTCCTAAAAATTTTTGTATTATTGGTATTGTTTGTTCCATTATGATCAGTTTCACAGAGTGCAGTGCAGGTTTTGTCATTACTTTTGTTATTGGTCAGGCTCTGAGCCTGGCCATAGGTAAATATTATTAAGACCACACAGAGCTTAATCCCAAGCCCTATACATGGCAAAAGGCAAGATGGTTTCAGTTTGGCTTGGAGAGTCCAGCCATGGTGAACTTCCTGTGAAGCTGGTACCATATCAAGCAGCTGACATGGTGGCGCCTGTGCCAAATTCTGGATACTGCCTCCAAAGTTTCTCATTTATTAGGTGTGTACTAGGCTGGAGGCCACACAATGTTATCAAGGAGAACACAGGTCAAGCCCAGAGCTAAAGTCACTATCAACACTTTCAATGCCATCACCTCATCCATGGTCCTGCTACAAACTATGAACACTTCTGTAATTATAAGGAGAGAGTGGAGTCCCCTAAAGCCATGCCAGCTATGAACATTTACCAGAAGATTGACAATTACTTTTTCACCCCCAGCTGACTCACCAGGCAGACCATGTGGAACTGAGGGGTAATTTAAATATACAGTGGTTCTAAGCAGTTCACTTATTATTTTTCTTTTTTTTAAACACTATTTTATTTATTAGTGATAAAGATAGGAGGAAAGAGAGAAATAACTAGACATCACTCTGGTATATGTGCTGTCAGGGACTCAACTAGGGACCTCTTGCTTGAGAGTGCAATGCTTTATCCACTGAGCCATCTCCTGGACCACCACTTATTTTTCTTAAATCAATTTTGTAAGATCTCTGAGCAAGGGGGCATTAAAAAACAACCTAGTAGATGAAAGGGGGCCTTAGTAGTTTCTAGTTTCAAGGTAGAGGAAACAACTAGTTGTCTTATGCTGAAAAGTACTTTATTGCATGGGCAGACAGTCCAGAAGTCTCAGAATCCAGGCAGAAACAAAGACAACTACTTAGGTTCATGGTGCAAAGTACACAGCCACAGCTACTCACCACCACAAGCCAGGAGTTTACTATCCCCCCCACTGGATGGGCTACCTGCAAAGAATTCTGGGTTCTAGAATCATGCTTAATAATGAGAACAAGCTATATGTGTGACTCAGGTTCAAGCCAGCTCCATTGCACTGAAGGAAGCTTTTGTCCTGTTGCCTTCAAGAACCCTCTCTCTGATTTGCTAATAATAATAATAATAATAATAGATGTGAGCAAATAATTTTACAAATAGTTTGAAAATTTCCAAGGCATGACACTGAGTAGGAACAAAGGTGATGGGACAGCAGTAGCTTACAGTTGACTGTTTGCCCTGTACTAATGAATTTGGGTCCAGAAAAAGAGATGAATCTTCTCTTAGCATCACAAAGCAGTAAAGTAAACACAATAACTTCACTTGAGGTTTAGTTCTAGTTCTTTATTTATTTATGAGAGAGGGATAGTGAAAATGAACCAGAGCATCACTCTGGCACATGTAATGCTAGGGACTGAACTCAAGAGCTCATGCTTGAGGGCTCAATGCTTTTTCCAGCTCCCAGGCTACCTGGTGATCTTTTAAACAGAACTTTCTCTAATATGTATTCTCTTGGTATTCATTGTTTCTTCTAGAAAACACAATAATTTAGTTTAAGACTGTAAGTTTCTGGGTCTATTTTATTTCAGATAGAAAGTCAGAGGTAGAGTGACAGGAGGAGGGAAGGATACCACAAAACTGGAGCTCCCGCGAGGGGTAGGGGCCAGGCTTGCCTGAGTGGAATGCAAGGCAAAGTGGATTCTTCTTTTAAAAAATATTTATTTATTCCCTTTTGTTGCCCTTGCTTTTTTAATTTATTTATTTTATTTACAAAAAAGAAACACTGACAAAACCATAGGATAAGAGGGGTACAACTCCACACAATTCCCACCACCAGAACTCTGTATCCCATCCCCTCCCTTGATAGCTTTCCTATTCTTTAATCCTCTGGGAGTATGGACTCAAGGTCATTGTGGGATGCACAAAGTGGAAGGTCTGGCTTCTGTAATTGCTTCCCCGTTGAACATGGGTGTTGACAGGTTGATCCATACTCCCAGCCTGCCTCTCTCTTTCCCTAGTTGGGTGGGGCTCTGGGGAGGCGGAGCTCTAGGACACATTGATGGGGTTGTCTTGTCCAGGGAAGTCTGGTTGGCATCTTGCTAGCATCTGAAACCTGGTGGCTGAAAAGAGTTAACATATAAAGCCAAAAATATTGTTGACTAATCATGGACCTAAAGGCTGGAATAGTGCAGATGAAGAGTTGGGGGGGGGGGGCTCCATTTTGTAGATAGCTAGTAGGCATATTTTAGCTATATTTCAAAGTGCCTGTGACTATACTAGTTTTTTTTTTTTTTTTTTTTTTGTCTGAGCCTGAAATCTGATATGCAGGTGGATCCAAGTTATTGTCTGGGGAGATGATGTCATGGCTGCCTAAAGGACCAGAAAACTGGATCAGGGAAGAGAGTAGCTCCCAGATATGGGAAAGGTATATAGATATTGCTGACTGTAAACCCCATCAATTTGATGTGATCTGGGGCCCATTTTCAGCTTAGGAGCCTATGGAGGATGGAATGGTAAAGTAGATTATTCTATCCAGGTGAGCTGTCTTTCTGATCCTAGACAGTTATTTTTTTAAATTAAGTGATTTAATATTGGTTTATAAAATTACAAGATAACAGGGTACAATTCCACACCATTCCCACAACCAGAGTTCCGTGTCTCCATTCCCTTCATTGGAAACTGCAGTGGTTTTCTCCAGGTTACAGGTGGGGGTTGGCTATTCTATAACTATCTATGTTTTTGCCCATTTTTTCTTTATTTTTCCTCCAGGCTTGGTGCCTGCACTATGAATCCACTGCTCCTGGAGGCCATTTTTCCCATTTTGTTGCCCTTATTTTTGTCATTATCGCTGTTGTTGTTGGATAGGACAGAGAGAAATCAAGAGGAAGGGAAGACAGGGAGAAAGACAACTTCAGACCTGCTTCATTCACCACTTGTGAAGCGACCCTCACCCCTGCAGGTGGGGAGCTGGGGGCTGGAACCAGGATCCTTATGCTGGTCCTTGCGCTTCGTGCCATGTTTGCTAAACCCGCTGTACTAACACCCAGCCCCCTGCCTGTTTTTTTCTTATGGTCATGCCTTCTTTTCCTTTCATAACTCCACCTATTACTAGTTCTGATGTCTTTCCTTTTTTCCTCTTTTCTCTTTGGAACCTGTTGGGATTACGCTTCAGAGCCAGCTAGTCATCTTCTCCTAACATTTCTCCTCTTCTGGAAGTTGGACCAAAATTATTTATGAGGTGCAAAAAGTGGGAGTTCTGGCTTCAGTAATTGCTTCTCTGTTGGACATGGGTACTGGCAGGTTGATTCATACCCCTAGCTTGTTTCTATCTTTCCCTAATAGGGTATGGAATTGGAAAGGTGAGGTTCTGAGACTCCTTGGTGAAGCTGTATGCCCAGGGAGTTCAGGATGAAATCATAGTAGCATCTGCAACTTGGTGGCTGAAAGGTAAAGATATGAAGCAAAACAAAATAAACAGGAACCAGAAAGTAGGAATAGAGCATGTGAGAATAGGGACTTTAGGGTGGCAAGAAGCCTGAAAGTCTATTTTAGGTGTATTCTTTGGGGACCATGACTTCAGTGATTTTTGCCTGGGATAGATAGTTAACATGGAGATGGAGTAAGAATGTTGTCAGGAAGATGTAGTCAGAGTTGAAAATAGAAACTAGAAGGCTAGATTAGGGCAGAGAGTAGCTCCCAAACTTAAAGAGAATATATAAATACAGTCAAATATTTACCCCATAAATCTGACACAGGGCCCATGTATATTCATACCTAGCACAAGAACCTCTTTAAACTCCGAGTGCCTGTCAGTTTGAATTCATTGTCCACAGTCACAGTTGGGAACATTCTAGTCTGCACTCATTTCAGGACCAGTTTTCCTTGAGTGGCAGAGTAGGATGATCCCTCCTTCCTTTGGAAAGTGAGGCAGTCCCTACCATTGATATTTAGTAGTGAGGGCAAGGTCCTGGAGAGGCCGTCAAAAAGACTCAAGATGACATTCCTGATGGATGTGACCAGTGATGGTGGAGAGAGGGGTCTATTAGAAGTCTAGGCCTATCATATCTATGGAGAAATCCTAGGATTCCCTATTTAGGGCCCCAGATGATGGCGTAGCATGGTAGTGACCAAAAAGGCCACCACTATGTGAGCCTGTCTCTTGCCCTTTTCTGGCTTTTGTAATCCTTTCTCTATCTGATAAGCTTGGACTTTTCCCCAGCTGTTTAAAGTGTTGAGTGTCATTTATTGTATCCAAACCAGTATGAGGTTTATCTGGTTTCAAGTTGGGGAGGAAAGACATCTAGCATTTTAGTGGGATCTAAGTTAACCTCAAGTTTTATTGCACTTACTTGTTTGATAATTCTAATAGTTTGTTCTAGGAAAAAATAATTGTCCTTTATTTAACTGGAAAATTTATGGTGCCTTTTTTAAGCCAATCTACTAGATTGCTGAGCTTATTAGGTCTAAGTCTAATGATAGAGGTTATATTGAGCACTTTTACTATGAGATATATAGTTGTCCCTAACTTATAGACGTGTATACATGTATCAAGTCCTCTAGGCCTTAGCCTATATCTAGGATCTGACTTTTGTTAGAGGGTGTGCCATTTTAAATAGAAACTAGGTAGTCTTAGGTGTTAGGATAGGTCTCACCAGATTATCTGGTAGACTGTTACATTTTAAAGAGACCTTCAAAGACAACATTTTATTAATAATTATATATATATATATGTGTGTGTGTGTGTGTGTATTCCTTTAACAAGACTCTGGCATCTGGTAGTGCTGGTGATTGAACCCAGAGCCTTTACTGCCTCAAAAGACTTTCTACATAAACCCTCTGCTATAATCTCAATCTAAAATATCTCCTGTTTTTAATCTGTCTCTGATCTTTGGTACACTTCTTAAATTATTACTACAAAATTATATAGTGGTAATATAATAGTTAATTCAGACCCAATGTTCACCATAAGTGACCCTGAATATTTCATTAATTTCTATTTTTAAGATTTGTTCAAGTCAATTTAAAATGTGTACAACAGCTTTATTCATATTAGCTAGCTACAAACTGGAAGCAACTCTTAATGTCCACCAACAGGTTAGGAAATAAGCAAATGATTATATATATATTCGTGCATTGGAATACTAGTTAGAAAAATCAGAGAATGAATTACTGTGCTGATCTTTGCACTTATATGAATTTCAAAACATCCAGCTGAGTGAAAGCCAGGAGCAAATCAGAATTGTTAGATAATAACTATATATACTCTTAAAATATCAATGGAAGCTAACGGATAACAAAATATTTATATAAAATATTTATATAAACATCTAAAGCAGACAAATGAAAATTATGGAGATAACAATAGGTAGAAGGAAATCGGAAGTAAAGACTAGAAAGGGGCAGAAAAAGATGATTATATAGTTTCACGCATTTGTTAGACTCAAATACCATACTGGCTCTGTATTTATTGTATTTAAACTCCCATCAAAACATTGCATAGACCTCTGTTTAGTCATAGGAGTCTCATTTCCTGCTGTGGGACTTTTGGAACAAATGAGACATTAAGTATCAAAGATTCTCACAAGAAATTGTTAGATAATAACTATATATACTCTTAAAATATCAATGGAAGCTAACGGATAACAAAATATTTATTTTATTGTTGTAAAATTAAAAATAGCAGGTAAGCACATGTATAGTTTCAAAGTAGAGCAATACAAATATACAAATTATTGCAGTTTTAAAGTTTAAGCCAAATAATGTTGCAAACTTCTTCAAAACATAACTGCAGTTTTATTTTCTTTTTCTGACCACCTTAGTATAATTTTGCAAAGCATATTTTAAACACCAACACAAGTTCAATGACCACAGATTTGCTGCTCAGATTTAAAGGTTAACACAGATAGATTCAATGTAGGAATGGCACTTAACAGATGTCATCACTAACACTTTCTAAGCCTCTTTAGGAGGTAATGGGATGGAAATATTCTACATGTGTGAAAGAAGAAATACACACTAAAATTTCCTGTATGTATTATTGAAATAAGTTCAACTAACACTTTTTTGGAGGGAAGGTGGAAGAAAATAGTCATTCTCCATCTTTTTTTTTTCTTCTTCACTTTGGTTGGTAAGCTTAAAATGGTAAACACATTCACTATCACTAAAGTGCTATTGTAACCTGGGCCCCACATGTAAATTTAAAAGAAAGGAAGGCTATCTTACCAACTACATGCTAAAAACAATCTGAATGTGTTACTTGCAATAAAAAAATAAAAAGGTTCACAGCAAGGTGACTAATACGTACATTACAAAAAGGGCAGTTATGAAAAGATGAAGTGAATGAAATGCTGAGAAGCAAGACAGAAATTCTGCATTCCAAAAACCTTCCTCTAAGATAGAGCTACTTGTGCCAGAGCCCCTATCACAATGTGGTTATTATTCTGGCAAGTAAACTTTCCAACACCATAAAACTTTGGTGGCAAGTAATCTGCTTGAGGGTTTGATTTCTTACTGATTTCCACAAGCTTCCTCAAATAATCAGTTTCACCAACCTAAAGCACTGCAATTAAACACCAAAACAAAATTAGCTGTATTTGTTTATGGTCGAATTTAAAAAGATTAAAACACTGTGCAGAGTACTAAACTTCTCAGTAAAAACTTAAATACTCAAGCATCATACTTCAGCATAGCAGTAAAAACATGTTAAGTACACTAACTGGCATAAACCAGAAAAAAATAAAACTAAAATTTTTACACTCTACCATTTAAAAATTTTCATGTCATGTTATGGTTACTAACCCAAATGAGTACTAAATTATTTATTTACTAAATAAATAATTTATTCTTTAGAAGTTCTATTTAAGTTGAAAACATATATACCTTGTTATTACATTTATGACACAACACAGATTTCATTCTAAACAAAGGAAAGCCCAAAGTGATACATCCAAAATTAAAAGGTTAAAAACAAAAAAACCAAACCCTAGTAAAAACTGACAATGCTCAATAGTGCATACACACATTAGAGAGAAAAACATACAAGTAAAAAAGAAAGTACTTGAAGCCATTTCCAGTGATGAAGAATATGGTAAAATGAAAAAAACAAATAATCCAAGAAATTTCAACATTAACAAGAATCTTTTAACTATGTTTCTAAAGTCACTTTCAAATATGAACTCATTTAAAAAATACTCCTCAAATATATATATATATATATATAGGGCACTTTGTGGTGAAATGAACAAATAATTTGAAGCACTGAACATCTCTTTGCTCCAATAGAGTGCATTAAGGAACTATGTAGGGCTGGCAAAACAGCTCACTTGGCTGGTGTGCTGAGTTTGTCATGTGCTTGACTCAGGTTCAAGCACAGCCTCTACTACATCGAAGGAAGCTTTGGTGCTCTGGTTTCTCTCTCTCCCTCCCTCTCTTTAGCCACCTTCTGTCTATCTAAATATCAATCAATCAATAAACTACACAATGGAACAAAATATTTTGTTCCCTGCATCTCTATCACTGGTGTCTTAGGTACTTATAAAGACAGATTTGGCTAATAGGATCAAAGGAAGATAACCTCACAGTCAAATTTATTTTTACTTTAATTAACAGGCTGATCAGATTTTAAAACTTACATTTTGTTTGGGTAAACTTACTTTTGATTTCTAAACTGAATTTAACCTAATTATGAAAGTTTTACTTCACTCTTCTTAGTCCTATAAGCTCTGAAAATCTTAGTGGCCAGTTGGCAATCTCTCTGGCCATTTTTGAAACTGAAATTAGGTATGCCATTTTTTTCTAAAAGTCCCCATAAATATTAATATCTGAACAACCAAGTGTAATGAATACTTGTGTTATTTCATGTTTTGCCAAGTTAGAGCTCCACTATTGTCCTTTGTTCTTATTTAGCATGTATAATAGTTGCATATTTAATAAAAACATAGAAATATGTAATAAATTCACTAAATACTTGGATAAGCTTTTGTTCAAAATACTTCAATCTTTTTTTTTTTTCCATCAGAATATTCACTGGAATATAGTACTAGTGTGGGTACCAGCACCATAGAGACTTTTTAAGAGCACCTTTTCTTCCAAAGAGCTTAAGTAGGAATATACAAATGAAATAAATCGGAGTCCCTGAATAAGACATGCACAATCTAATTCAATTGTCTCAAATAAATTTATATAGTTAAATCTTTGCCAGAAATCCTTTAAGAAGTAAAGTAAATCACCTGTCAATAACAGTATTGCAAGCAGGACTGCATCATATGGCTCATACACTAGAAATATGCTGTCACTGATTTATTAAATGCAACCTATCTCAAAACTTTGTCTATCCCTAAAGTGATCAAATAGAGGCATAAAAAATTTTTAAAAAGTCAAATTTGAAAATGTGCCCAGTAACAAATGGATATTAAGTGCTATCAGTGGGAAATGTCTTTAACTTGTAAATTTAAAGAGATTTTGATATTCCACACATTCAACTTAAAGCTTATCAAAATGAAGGTAATGCATCCCCATCTCCTAGACTTTGAACTCACTGTGGATGACTCAAGAATTGAGAGAAAATGAGGAAGCTTTAAAGGCTTTCTCCAAGAAAGCTGTCCTATCATACTTTAAAGCAAACAAAGCAAAATGAATGAGATACCAATTAATACTCTCAGGAAATTTTAACATGGGCTTTACAAAAGTTATTTTCTACTAGATTGAGACATTTCTTTGCTTAGTCAAATATCATGTTTTTTTTTGTTGTTGTTGTCTTTTTATTCTGTTAAAGACTAAAATTTGACCCAAGCCAGGGCAAGCTCCCAAATTTAAGGCAGAAGTCATTCATATCTTTATGCATGAAGATGCTAAGTTAATGACCTTCCCTACAGATTCTTTCCAGCAAAAAGAGCTATCTCATAAATATAGTCTAAGCACCAGCTGAAAACAGAATTTAGAGCCAACTTAAATTCTGCATTGGTTATAGCTTTTACTATAATACATTATTTAAAAAAGTATATCTGGTTGTGAGACAATCTATTAAGAACTCTTTGGAAACAACACATACAACTTTTAAGAATATCTTTTTAAAAGCTGGCCGATGATTTTGAACTATCTTGTGCCAAGCAATCTTTTATTCTCCCCAGATTCTGAAGATGAGAACAATACTTTATCAAGCTTTCTTTGGGCCCTAATGTCCATGTTATTGATAACAAAACTTGGACAGCTTAAGGAGTCTTGATTTTTGATCCAAAGTAGCACATAGCATGAATTTATATTTCAAAGACAGGACAACAATTTTATAGCATACTCCTTTTGAAGACAGATACTACATTTAACTTACAAGTGATGTTTGGCTTACTCCATTCAAATTCTAACACATTTGACTCTTTAAGATAAAAGTAACAATGAATGAAGTAGAGTACAAAAAACTAGATTAAGATTTTCTTCCCAAACCAAGAACTGCTGCATTTATTAGAAAAAAAATAATGTTATTTTCTGGAATACTTCCTTTAAAAAGTTATCAATTCATCTTGGAGTTGAGGTTAAAACAATTCAACAAGATTTCTATTCCAAAATACATTCATCTTTGGAAAACAAGATAATATTTATAAAAACTGTACTAAAAGAATAAAATGCAGCAATCTAAAATATGGGTGGCCATTTTCACACATGAGGTGTTAATGTATACAGTCATTCAAATACATATTTATAAAGAGGATGGAAAGGTAGCCAAAATAGCATTTATATATAAAATTTCATATTAAAATATTGCTCACAATAAATAAGAGGTGATGTTATAAATTCAACTTCCTTCTTAAAAGATATCTTTAGTAGTTCAGATTAATCTAAGGAGCTTGTTAACCTTCTATTATTTTAGGCTGGTGAATTACATGAAAATGTTTAATAACTTTACACTGTAACAGTATATTTAAGCAGTCACATGTAAAAGTTAGGGAGGGCCATTTAGTAATTATGGGGAAAAAATTCCCCAAATGAATCAAAATGATTAACCCTAGAAGACTAGAGTATAATGATCTGCTTTATTTGACAAAGATGTACAACATCCTTTTAAGATTTGCAAATTTAATGATCATATAAAAATGGACCATCATTTTCTTTAGCTTCTTCAAAGCTTGCATGTCTAATATGCCAAAACACGGTAGGGCAGAGGAAGCAAGTCTAAATTTAGTTCAGTGGTTTATGGATAGATGTGACTTCATTCCTGCTCGCCCCACTTGCAAACATGGTAACTTGGAATGGTTCTTGAGAAGCTGTTCGATGGCAACATGGCGAACATGGAGCTCTGAGGCCAAAGAATCTTTTTCTTGCACTTGATGTGATAACTCTTCAAAAACTTCTGTAAAGGTTTATAAAGCAATTTCATTTTTCAGTATGCAGTTTGACAACAAGGAAATCCCTGCCTCATTGCTCTTCCTTTTTCTCTGACTCCCCTTTCTCCCCTCCTTCCTTCTCATATCACTGCTCAGTTCTGGGTTATGGTGATGCAAGAGATTGAAGTTGGGACTTAGGGGCTTCACACATGAAAGTCTTTTTCATAAACATTATGCTATTCCTATGGCCCTTACTATCTTTTGATCTTAGCAAGTTGTGTATTTTGCATAGGCAACTGAGTATTGTGTTGTTCTTCTCCATTAAATAAAACCTGAAAGCCTTAAGCAATGATTTTACAGACACATAGCAGAAATTGTGGTTATGACTTCAGCTGAAACACCTTTTTCATTTCAAATATATAAACAGGTTAAATTAACCTCTATAAGACTTATGGAAAACAAATGCCCATTAGTACCCAAGTCTAAGAACCTATAGAATTAAGATTACTTGAAAATTTGAAGCCTACTTACTTCTCTTACATGTCTCAGTCAAGTCACTTAGTCTATGTTTTAAATTTCCTTCTGTTATAATCTTAATAATAAAAGTGAAAACATCACAAAACTACCTTGAGGATTACATGAGATCACACTTACAAAGTACTTAATAAAGAATAAGTAGTTATAAATATAAACTGTTAATTCTATTGCTGCTATTTTATCATTCTAGGAAGCTGTGTGGTCATGAGATTACTAGCTTCGAAGTAAAGGAGATAGGAGTTTGAATCTTTATAATTAGTAATGCAGCAACTGACTGCATGCATGGCCTCTATTAAACAATTGAACTCCCTCACCTAAGAGTCAAATTAATTGGAGGGGGGGCAATATCTGAGCACTACTATTAGTGTTAGTAGTGTTAGCATTTGATGTTGAGAAATTATCAGCTGAGTTTCTATAACAGGGCCTTGGAAAGAAATAAAAATTACCAGCTGGTATTTTTTAGATGTGGTATGATTATTGTGTGTGTGTGTGTGTGGGGGGTGTTTAAAGATAAGTCTAATGCATTTATGTACAAAATAATATGTTGTCTTGGATTTTATTTATTTCAAAACGATCCATTCTGGAAATGGGGGTGCTAGGGGGAACAGACATAATCCAAGTAGAGATGAAGGAAAATTAGTTGTGCTTCTGACAGTAGTTAAAGCTGATAAAAACAGGTCAAAGGGTTTGCTAAACTATATTTTCAATATATATATTTTACCAGAGAACTACCTAGCTCTGGCTTAAGGTGTCATAGGGGATTGAACCTGGGACTTTGGAGTCTCAGGCATGAGAATCTCTGCAAAAGCATTATGCTAACTACCCCTGCCCGAATACTTATTACTTCTGTGATTGAAATTACTGTGTTAAAAAGAAGAGGAGCCCCAGAGCCCTACCCCACTAGGGAAAGATAGAAAGAGGTGGGGGGGTATGAGTCAACCTATCAACATGCATGTCCAGCAGAGAAGCAATTACAGAAGCCAGACCTCCCATCTTCTGTACCTCATAAAGATTTTTGGTTCATACTCCCAGAAGGATAAAGAATAGGGAACCTTTCCAATGAATAGGATGGGATACAGAACTTTGGTGGTGGCAATTATATGGAACTGTACCCTTCTCATTCCACAACCTTGTCAATCATTATTAAATTACTAATTAAAAAAAAAAAAGAGAGACAAGGGGAAGGGAAAGGGGGAAGGAAATGGGGAGGTGAAAAGTAGGGGAAAGGAAAGGGAAAGAGAAAAATAAGGGGGAGAGGGAGTAGAAGGAATAGGAGAAGAAGAAAATGGGGTTAAAGGGCTACTACTATGTGCTGTTGGGGAGCATACCCTCACATCAGTAAAATGTTAGTAAGAGGCAGAGATTAACATACTATCCATTTTCACATTAAAAACAAACAAACAAACAAAAAAAAGTGCCCCGGATTCCCTTGTGGTTCAAGAAAGATATTTTCTTGTTTTATATGCTTTACAATCTACAACAGGTTTCAGTTCCATTTTCAAATTTGTATGTAGATGAATCTAATGGTCTATCATAGGGAATTTTTTTGCATTAAAATTTTAATATCCAAAAAATATTGAGGCAGATTCATTCTTTACCCTGTATTTGCTGTTGGAGCTTTGTATTCAGTTGCTTTACCTCACCGAGAGTCATCGAAGTCACTGAAACATGAAAATACATTCATAATTACCACAACAACCTATGCAATATGCCTATAGCACTAACACAATATCCTGTTTTAAAAAATGGGTTTGTACTTATCTCCCTAAGTAACAGTCAGCAACACTCTAGGCTTCATTAATTCTTACACTTGAAGAGTTTTCAAATTCTGACCACAGTCCATTTTTATATCAGTATCAGTCTACCTTCATCTGAGTTAAATGGTTCACCAAGGCAAACACAATGTTGTGCCCAGAGGTCCACTGACCTGTTATTCTGCTTTAGTTCTTGAAAAATGGTATGGACCTCTACTCATCAAGCTGATTTTGCTTATGTACCATATGGTCTATGATATGCACAGTGTGAAAAACATTACTTTAAAGTATTGTGGAAATAGTAGACAATTAAATTTCTTTAAAAAGTTATATAACCTCTCATGAAGAATTAAGTTGTATAAAAATATACCCAAGATCTGTCTAGCTCTAGAATCGTTTAATTTTATGCTAATTATGACTGTAGCTCCTGTGAATTTCTATAGAAATAGAAGCAGACTGAATGAGTCACTTTTTTTTTTTTTTAGTATCAAAATAAGAGCACATATTATCTTTGGACATTAGCAAAATATCAGATTTTTTTCCTTTGAAATGCCATCTTTAGTCAATGAGTCTTGTAGGGATTAACAATGCAATAGCATTAGCCAACAGTTGAGACTGTTATTTCTAGACCATATGAACCCTGAACCTTCCTATTAAGTATGTTGATTCTGGTTCAGTTTAATAATTAAAAGTGAAAAAAAAAAGGATGGAATTGTAGAACTTCAAAGCACAGGAAGGTCTCTTTACAGAGAACTGATGGAGCATTTTAGGATATCCTTTTTTCCCCATGGCTAGGGTTGTCATTTAATTACTGCATTTACCAAAGCAATAATTTAATACCAAAGCTACTGACATCACACATCTATGAAAACAAAACTAAACAAGAACCCCCTCCCACCCACCCTTTACCACTTTTACCTTTCTCCCTCTTTTACTTACACTCCTCTCTGCTGTAATGTTGATACTGGGTCTGGACATTAGTCTCTGGGCTTGAGACAACAGCTTCTTTTTTCTGTGCTTGGCTGTGACCATGAGGCCACAATACACTATTATGACATAAAGTGGCACCTGAATTTTGTAACACAGAAAGTCCAAAGTCTGTAGCTTCCCTCTGTTCCAAAATTCTTTGTGTACAGTTTGGGAGGCCACCTGTATTTGCATCTACCCATTTTGCAGAATACTTTGGTACTTGGGAGTCACACTGTGGGAGTAACATTTTATCTGGCTTATGTCGGAAATTAAATAGGTGATGCTGGGCACTTTTGGGACATTCAGAATCAGCATCCAGATCCTTATTTTGTGCATACTGTACAATCCAGTTTATCTTCTTACTCAAGATAGTTTTAACTTCTTCATAGGTACTTTTGGAAAGCTTCGATTGAGGGCAGTCCTGATTTGCAATCAAATGATATTTTTCAAAGCAGTCTTTATGGCCCCGTAGTGATCTGGTATGTAAAAGATTGGA
Source organism: Erinaceus europaeus (assembly GCF_950295315.1). Classification (NCBI taxonomy): domain Eukaryota; kingdom Metazoa; phylum Chordata; class Mammalia; order Eulipotyphla; family Erinaceidae; genus Erinaceus; species Erinaceus europaeus. Next base: position 58,911,792 of record NC_080175.1, read on the forward strand.
TTTTGGTACTCCTATAGGAAAGAAAAAATAAAACAGAAAATTTGAGAAAAATTTTTAACTTGTAGAAGATGTTTAAGGAATTACAAACTTGGGGGCTGGGTGGTGGTGCACCTGGTTAAGCGCACATGTTACAATGAGTAAGGACCTGGGTTCAAACCCTCGGTCCCCATCTGCAGGTGGAAAGCTTCATAAGTGGTGAAGCAGAGCTGTAGGTTTCTCTCTCCCTTTCTATTTTCCCCTACCCTCTAGATTTCTGGCTTTCTCCATATAATAAATAAAGATAATTAAAAAAAAATTTTTTAAAAAAAGGAGTTACAAACTTTAGCAAAACATGGAGTCACTAATAATTTGTAAACTTGAGAAAAAGTGTTAAAGAATATTAATATACTAGAAAACATGGACAAACATTTTTGCTTTACCTTAACTCAATACTCAGGAATAAGAAAAGCAAAGCCTTTTAAACTTAATTTTAACCCTATTCCAGAGACATGTCACTGCACAGGACATTAAAAAACTGCTGAATTTTGTGGTTCATTTTTACAGACTCCTGACCCTTATATTGTAGCGTTTTCTTTACTAATCTCCTTAAATGCACACTTGTAAAAATTCCTATTATTAACACTCAGTAAGAGAAATGATCCTCATTTTTTTCCCCAACAAAACCATAGTAAATTACATTATTAAATTATTAGCTGTGTGCTTACCGTGGATAAAACAGGAGAAAAATACACCCTAATAAAACACTCAAAAAGTCAATGAACTGTTTATATTTATTTGAAGGAAATCAAAGTATCTAAAATGTTTTCACATTTTTTTATACTTGCTAAAATTGCACCAACTTAATTTTATCTTCTGGAACAAATATAATTATTCATACAAAGAAAGTCCATTCTGCCTAGGTAGCCAGAATAATTTTTCAATTCACACTACACAAAGAATGAAAATATTCTTACTATACTTTATCTTCCAACTTTTTGGTAGAGAGTAGGTATACTACCTCAAAACACAGAATACACCTTCAAGTATAACATATTTCAGTATACAACCATATTAATGCCTTAAGTAATAATAAATTAGGTAATATAGTTTAAACGAACATCAGTGGTTTCATGTTGAAGGTGGATCAGGGATCTGGAGCTGAAAATCAATGCTTATTATTAATTAATCAGTTTAAATCTGCTTAGCTTTGGAAAGAGAGAATACATAGAAGAGACTTCTGGTGAGGCAAAAAAAAAAACAAATAAAACCTGAGTTGTCAGAAAAAAATACTTTGCATTTCTGATAGTGACTTTGAACATTTTTTATTTTTATTGTTGTTGATGCTGTTGTTGTTGGATAGGACAAAGAGAGATGGAGAGAGGAGGGGAAGACAGAGGGGGAGAGAAAGACACCTGAACACATGCTTCAATGCTTGTGAAGCGACTTCCCTGCAGATCGGGAGCCGGAAGCTCCAACCGGGATCCTTCCGTCAGTCTTTGTGCTTTGCCTTTGCGCCATGTACGCTTAACCGTCGGACTCTCTGAGCATTTTTTTAAAATGTCTGTAGGCCCTTTGAACCTCTTCTTTGGTGAAGATTCTATCCATATCCTTTCTTCATTTTTTAAGAGTTTTTTTTTTTTAAATTGCTGCATTTGGTGAGTTCTTTATGTTTTTGTTCATTAGCCCTATCAGATGTATATATCATGTGAAGATCTTCTCCCATTCTGTAGGAAGTCTATTTTGGTGGTGGTTCTTTCCGCTATGCAGAATCTTTTTAGTTTGATGTAGTCTCACTGATTTATTTTTTGTTTTCATTTTCCTTTCAGTTAGACTTGAGTCATCAAAGTCATTAAAGCTTAGATCAGAAAGAGTTTACCAGTTAGACTTGAGTCATCAAAGTCGATCAGAAAGAGTTTACCAGTGTTTTCCTCCAAATATCGGATGGTTTCTAGCCTAACATCCATATCTTTTTGGATCTATTTGGTATTGACTTTTGCGCACAGTGAAAAGCAGTGGTCCAGTTTTGCTGATCTAGATGTTTTGACCCAGTTTTCCCAACACCATTTGCTGAACTCTCTTCTCTCCATTTTATGTTTTGGTCCCCCTGCTGAAAATTAGATGTTCACAGCTGTGGGGGGGTTTTAAAAATTTTAAGTCGGAACAGTTTCATAAACTGAATTCTGACTAGTAACAAGATAAAGAGGTACTTGAAGTCTAATGACATTAAATCAGGTAGGAAAGTGCTACTGGTTTGTTCTAAAAGCCAATGGTGGGATCTGTCAAGACTGTCAGAACCAGAGCTGACTTCTTTCCATCAGTTCCAGTGCCATCACAGGTTAAGAGCATACCTCCACACTACTACCACGTGTGTATGCAAATAGCTGCTCTTATAAGGTAAACTCAAATACCTTGGCTTTATTTCTCCCACTAAAGATAAAGCTGAATGCGAATAGAATTTGATACATATTTTGTGTTCTGGGAGGTGGCGCAGTGGATAAAGCATTGGATTCTCAACCATGAGGTTCCGAGTTCGGTCCCCAGCAGCACATGTACCAGAGTGATGTCTGGTTCTTTCTCTCCTCCTATCTCTCTCTCATGAATGAATAAATAAGTAAATTCTAAAAAAAAAAAAGAATTTGAAACATATTTTATTTATGACTTGCCACTAGGATTGTGGTGTATGTGTGTGTTACTAGTTATTGTTTAGTTAGGTCAGATTTCTAGTAAAAGAATATTTAAATGCTAAAACCTTAAATTTCTACTTGCTGACAATGTATACATTTGAAACTAGATCAGTTAATTTAGAAAGGAGGTTCACAGGGGTGGGGAGGTAGTGCAGCGGGTTACATGCACATGGTGTGAAGCAAGGACCAGCATAAGGATCCTGGTTCCAGCCCTGGCTCCCCACCTGCAGGGGAGTCTGCAGGTGTTTGTCTTTCTCTTCCCCTCTTTGTCTTCCTCTCTTCTCTTGATTTCTCTCTGTCCTATCCAACAATAACAAGGGCAACAAAATGGGGAAAAAATGGCCTCCAGGAGCAGTGGATTCATGGTGCACCATGAATCCACTGCTTCAGCAAGTTCACAAACCTTGCTTATTTGGATAAATATATAAATGTTTTGTCATTATATAGTTTAAGTCAAATATAAGACAAAAAGAGCAGTTAGTATATGCTATAAATCAAATTTAAAAAATCCATCCTGCTGTTCAGGTAGATAGAGTTAACTTGAAACTTGCTCATTACTTTATCAACTTTGAAAAAACTTATTAGTGAATTCTCTTACTCTATTCTCTGCCAACAGTTGGTAAGCCAATCCTCCTATACAGTGAATGGTTTCAACTGTCTCTCTGACTTTGTGAGATCTTTGTGGTTATGGGGGATTTCAAATCTTTCAACTTCACTCTGTTACCAATTCTGCCTACAGTGTTTGGGTCATCAAGCATCACTTAAGTTCTTCCGAACAGGACATTTCTAACCAACACATCACAGTTAGTTTATCAGGTAAAACTTCAAAAACTGCCTTTTCAATGACTTTTATTTCCTGCTTGAAGGTACATTTTGAAAGAAAAGGGATCATAGCTAGAGTACATGTATCCTCAGTGTACAAGAGACTTAATCTATAATGTGAGTTCAACAAAAATCAGCTAAGTGAATAAGAAAAAATACAGTACTTTTAAAACCACAAACATATTACCAATTATCACTTATGATCTACTGCAATCAATTTTTTTTTTAAACTTCACGATTTACAAAATTACAAAATAAAATGGGTACAATCCCACACCATTCCCACCACCAGAATTTTGTGTCTCCATTCTCTCCATTGGAAAATACAGTGATTCTATCAAGGTCACAGATATGGGTTGACTATTATTATTATTTTTCCCCCTTTCATTGCCCTTGTTTATCATTGTTGTTATTGCTGCTGCTGTTGTTGGATAGGACAGAGAGAAATTGAGAGAGGATGGGAAGGCAGAGAAGGGGAGAGAAAGACACCTGCAGACCTGCTTCACTGCCTGTGAAGCGACCCCTTAAAAGTGGGGGGCAGGGAGCTCGAACCCAGATCCTTATGCCTGTCCTTGTGCTTTGTGCCATGTTTGCTTAACCCACTGAGCTACCGCCTGGCCTATTATTTCTATAACTGCCTATCTATTTCCAAATATTTTTCCCCCATTTTTTCTATGGTCCTGCCTTCTCTTCCACTGTAAGTCACAGTTACACCTATTATTACTTCTGAATGTCTTTCATTTGTTCTTTTCTCTCTCTGGGTCCTGATGGAATTGGGTTTCAGAACCTGCTAGTCATGTTCCCCTAACACTTCTCCCTCTCTGGGAATGGACCCAATTCCTTTTTGGGGCAAAAAAGATAAGAGATCTGGGCATTGGCAGGTTGATCCATATTCCCCCTTCCTGTTTCTATCTTTCCCTAGTGGAACTGCAATAAAGTTTTTTTTAATATATATTTTTAATATTTATTTATTCCCTTTTGTTGCCCTTGTTTTTATTGTTGTAGTTATTATTGTTGTTGTTACTGATGTCGCTGTTGTTGGAGAGGACAGAGAGAAATAGAGAAAGGAGGGCAAGACAGAGGGGGAAAGACACCTGCAGACCTGCTTCACCGCTTGTGAAGTGACTCCCCTGCAGGTGGGGAGCCGGGGGCTGGAACCAGGGTACTTATGCTGGTCCCTGTGCTTTGCGTCAGCTGCGCTTAACCTGCTTCGCTACTGCCCAATTCCCTGCAATGAAGTTTTGCCAGGCTGCTCAGAGGATTAAAGACATCTTCCAATGAAGTTATACCTACATTTAGTTTAATGGGCCATTAGTCTGAAAAACTGATGACTGGCAATGCTATAAAGATGGAAATCCTATAAAAAAAAAAAAAGAAAAAGAAGGAAATCCCATGGCATCAGTCAGTCTGCCAAGCAAGATCAATATACAAGAGACTGTTTTATGTAAACTGTAGCTTATTCATCCAGTTCTGTTCATTCACTAAAAACTTAAAACTTGACTAGTTTTAATGTTCACTTTGAAAATATCTTGTTATATAATCATATTTAAAAATATCCCACACAGTTTGAGGAAATAAAGTAAAATAAGATACGCTAACTACTTTATATACATGTACAAACTGCCTTTTAATCTAGAAAAGAATGAGAAACCCACTTGATGTGTATCAACAATATATGCCGCTTTGTAAATTCCTGAAGTGATTTTGTTTTTTTTCAGTCTCATCAATTTGAGTTAGTGTAAGTGAAACAATCATTGCTATTATCAGAGACCCCAAATGACTTTTCCCAAATGACTTTTCTATTTTAATTGCATTTACAAGTGTATACAGCTCTGAGTACAAATTTCTTTCCTCAGCAGTTTGCAAAGAGAATGAATCTAAGTGCAAGTAAGTGAGTTGATACTTTAAAAGAGCTAAGTTATAAAGAACTTATAAACTGGTTCAACAAACATTGCATCACAAAGTCTTCATAAAAATTAAAGGCCAGGAGCAGTGGATTCATGGTGCAGGCACCGAGCCCCAGCAATAACCCTGGAGGCAAAAAAATAAAATAAAATAAAATAAAATAAAATAAAATAAAATAAAGGCCAATGTAACTAGTATCTTACAAATACTTCTCTAAAACACCTTCAAAGATTCTCACATAACTTTTTTTATCATGAGAGCATTATTACTAAAAACACAAACAAGAAAAAGACCTTACTAGACAACTGTAAATGTTAAGTGTTTTCAAAGTTCCTATCTTCTGATAGGTACCATCTTAAAAATTGTACATAAATAGGTAGTATATTTCTGTATGAACACTGTAACGAAAATGTTAGCACTTCCTAGTCAAGTTTCCTTTCTCCCCCGCCCCCTACTTCTACCTTTATCTCTGATATAGTTATACTACTCTCATATACTTTGAAAGCCCTCCCACTAACCCATCTGGCAAGTTATCCTCAGTCCTATCCTTAAACCTCTCTATGATTAATTTACTTTAGGAAAGTTGGCCGAACCCACAGATCAAGTCACTCAAATGTAGATTTTTTTTCTTTTCATACCTATCATTGCCATCCTTTAAAAGAAAGCATATTTCCATGCTTATTTATTCAATCTGTCCATTGTAGTAATGACATTTTTTTTTCTTAACGATATTCCAAATGGCATTTAAAAAAATCCAATCACAAAGCCTGAGTTTTACAATGAGTTTTACAACATGTCATTATCCTTGGCTTTTACCTCTAGTCTCCTGCAGAAGACCACATTTCTAAGTTGATGATGAGGGAGTAAACTAAGCAATCTGCTCCTGATGGCTGCTGAACCATCTTGTAGTAGACTACACTGATGCTACATGGCTTTATTCTTCACTCAAAAACCATATATCCTCTGATCGCCTTGTGTATGTTTACTCTGTCAATTAGACTTCATTTTGAATTTGATAACTACATATTGGTTCCCAAGCAAAGGAGTGGTCTCTCACAATTTGATGCTCCATAGGTGGAAAAAATATCACACATACTGCTGATGTGATATTATCAGCAGTATTATTAATTGCTTACCTCAACCTTAGTAACAAATGAGATCACACATCAGTACTAGACTTAGAAAGTTCCAAGAGAGCAATTACTTTATCTTTTACTAAAAACAGATTAAGTGAACTGGCAGTATTGGTCTTCCAAATGGTGAGTTTGTATGTTCTTTTTTGATATTTAAATAAGGCAAGGAAATTTCATAATGTCTACTCCGGGCTGTTAATATGCTGTAAAAAAATTTTTAAACATATTGCCTTCAAACATGACCAACATTTGTGCAACAGTTTATGAATTTCTGCTTCAAAATCCTTTTTTATGGAGTCTTACATTTTGCCTGGCTTAAAGAAGTTTCCTTCAGTTTATTGGTGATCTTACCTTGATTGCGAAGAAAGGGAGAATAAGTAAGACTAGCATGTTTTTGTGCTGTCCCTATTAAAAAGTAATCTTGTGCTACTTTAAGTACTTGTTGGCATAATGAGAAGAGCACTTAACTCTGTTGTACTAAGATTAAAAAGATTATTTTGTGGAGGGCCAGATTCCCATTTCTAATAATAAAAAAAAATGTAGAAGAAAAAGCTCTCTCTGTAGAGGTGGCAGAACCACAGTTCTAAGTGTAGATCCATACTGCCAACAAGTTTTTTCTAGTCTATAAATGTTTTCAAAGGGAAAATAATGTACTTACATTTTTCACTTTCTGGGCCTGCATTAAAAACAAAACCACAATTATCAAGAAGCCACTATCATCGAAAAACAGGACAAAAGTCCCCCTTCATGAGGGCTCATGTACCTGTGCCCCGTATGTTCACAGTCATGTCAGTTAGAGACATCTGTATTAAACTTGGATTGTGCAATGATACAGGGCTAAATGGCTGAGGTGTAAATAGTGCTTGTCCCAGTGTTGCTCTGATACTCACCTAGAGCAGATTACTCTCCATTTAAACAAGTGGCAGCAGTCAAGCCATGATTTAGTCATCACCTTGGTCTACTGTCACCATAGCCACTCCATGGGGGGGATGCTCAAACTGCTTCTCCTCCCAGAATAAAGTAGGAAATGGGGAAGGTGTGGATGGACAATGGCAGTACCTTTTTTCTTCCTAAGTCCACAGTAAGATGGGTTTTCCCTCTTAAAAATTTCACTGATGGTTCTATGTGCCTACAGGTAGTTCTAAATTTCCTTCCCCCTCTTCTTGACTTTAGCTAACCCAGGAGTCACTTAGTCTGTCATGTTCAAGTACTCAGTATGTTGTTTAACAGTGATGGGTAACTGTATATCTCTGCCTTAGCAGCATATGGGATTATTGGCAACCACACTAAGCCAATAAACAGATGGAGTCAGTACTTGCTTTTCCACATTTTGAGAATCACTATCTTAAGAAAGATATAACAACAGGTGGTTTTTAGACAACAGATTTCAGCTTAGAGATGTTTATTTTATTTATTTATTTAGTGTGTGTGCTAAGAAAAGGATTAAGCAGCTGATCAAAGTAGTTTCACCCAGCAAATGAATTACAAAGAGCAAGTTTTAGTGAGCATAAAGTTCACAGAGATGATAAAAGAATACATTTCAAACTCAAATCACTAACAAAGTCATGACAGAAGTGACTTCTTGTATTGATAGGAGATGTATAAATTTGCAAAGGACTTGTCAAAAAGAAAATCTCCATCCGTGGATTTTATTTTTTCATTAACAACAGTTGGAAAATAGGAGAAACACACCTACATAACAACTGTTTATTACTAACGGCACAAAAAATAAGTCTGCACAATTCTATTTTAGTTAGTGCTTTTTTTTTTTTTTTCAAACTAGTAATGTCCAATAGAACTCTGAGACAATGGGCATATGGGCATGTTCTTGATCTGTGCAATACAGTAGCCACTCTTGGCTACTTAGCATTTAAACTATAACCAATATGAAAACAATTTTTTTTTTAAGTATCACAAATTTAAATACTATGGCTAGGGTATTAAGCTGGATGGGGCAGCTTGCCCATAGGTAGTTGACAAAGCCAAAGTCACCTGGTAAGAGAACATGAATGAGAGTTTTATCCATTTCTTACTGATGGTTTAACATGGGGCACTTTGCTCACAATGCACAGAATATAGAAAGGCTAAAGCTGGTTTTCCTAGTACCTTAAAAAATACAAAATATAGTGATCCAGGAGGTGGCACAGTGATAGGGCTTTAGACTCTCAAGCATGAGGTCCTGAGTTCGATCCCTGGCAGCATATGTGCCAGAGTGATGTCTGGCTCTTTCTCTCTCCTCCTATCTTTCTCATTAATAAATAAATAAAATCTTTAAAAAAATCTAGATGACTTAAAGTAACATAAACAAAGCTATACTATAAAATGTTTTAAGTCAATAATCCAATTGACAAATAAACTTTTACTTGTTCCATTCTCCCCTTGAATAGGACTAACTGAAGGTATGGACAGTTAGCCCAAAAATGATTTGGTTCATGATGCTGCCATGACACAGTGTTAAAATTTTACTTAACTATAATTTGGCTTAGTTATTGGTCTTAAATAACCATCTATATGTGGCATATGGAGACACTTATTTGTAGGAGGAAAACTTGCCAAAGATAAGACAGTTAAAAAAAAAATTGCCAAACAAGTAACAACAACAAAAAAACCTTCACCATAATACCAATCATTAAGACAAAAGTAAATTTATAGGCCTGAAAGGAAGAAATATGATAGACATATGAACATTCTGCCCTTTACTACTATCTTCCTGCTTATGGGTCTGACTGATTTATTTTCAAACAAACAACAACAAAAACTTGAAGTAGTCCCACAGCCTCCCAGTTTCTTTGTATGCAGATAAATCAATTATGAAATGTTAGTGGGCTACTGCTTAAAATAACTACTTTACAGTACTATCTAATAGAGATATACCAGCTAGCAAATTAGAAGGCATTCATAATTTCCTTACTATGATAGTTAGCAAACTGCAAAATTAAAAGTGATGGAAAACGATCATAACTCGCCAATAATTTATAAGAAAAAATAAGTAAAAAACAATTATTATATCACAAATAGATACATTGTGACTGTGATAAAATCAATGCATAGTACTTCTAGAGTACTTCTTTGATTTAAACCAAGTTGGAGAATTGATATACAAAAAAAACTTTTGATAATAAAATGAAACATATATATATATATATATATATATATATATATATATATATATATATGCTAGGGGACCAGAAAGAAAGCATAGTGGTTATACAAAAGACTTTCATGATCGAGGAGCTAAAGTTCCAAGTTCAATCCAGAGGTAGTGAGAACTATGGTGGCTATAGTTGGGAGGGTGGCCACAGAACTTTTGTGATAGATGTGATGTGGAACTATACCCTATAATCGTCCAATACTGTAAACCACTATTACTCACAAATAAAAAGAACTGCAAACTAGGACATACCTTAAACATGAAAGTCTACTTTTCAGAATTTAAGTTACTATAAACAGGAGATTTTAATATAGACACACACATTTCTTTCATGCAGGTTATTGCTGGGTCTCAAGCCTACACAAGCCCACCATTCCCAATAGCTGGCTTCCTTTTAACTTTCTTTTTTTTTCTTTTCAAAGAAAAAAGATGAGAGACAGGAAAGGAGGAAGAAACAGAAAGGAAGAATACCTACAGCACTGCTCCACTGTTGATGAAGCTTCCTTCCTCCAGGTGGGGATGAGGGCTTAAACCTATTCTAACACATGGTAATGTGTGCACTGTACAGAATAAGCCAGGATATAGATCTCATGTACAAATGTTTTAAATTAGAAGCAAGGTAAACAACCATGGAAGTGACTGCTTAAATAAATGATAGTACAATGTGATGCAATCTTTTAAAAATTAATATGGGAGAATTTTAACACTGACATAAAAATATACTACTAACATGGAAATTAATGAGAAGGCTGGTTAGTAAATGGTATATAGAGTTGAACTACATTTTTTTCAGCACAATTTACCAATGCTATACAAATATAAATAAATAAACATATGTATCTATATCTACATATATCAGAACAACACACTAAAATATCAAGAGATTATTGGTAGACAGGTGAGATTATGACTTAATATTTTGCTTCTTGTATTTTTACTTTCCTCAGTTTTATTTTACAGTAGAATAGGAGAAACCTTTATTTAGAAAAAAATTATTTTATCACACCAAGGAATAATTAATTAGTTAATTTTTACTGTCACCAAGCCTGATGCCTGTACAACAAATTCACTAAGTAGCAACATTTTAAAACATTAAAAAATGCATGTAAAGAAACATGGTCTGGTTTGGGAAATACAAATGCTTAAGACAAAGTAAGTTTTAAGTATTTTAATTTTATTTCCATGAAGGAAATGAAACAAAGGCCTAATATGCTGAAATGGTTGGAAAGAACATATACACAATGATAATACAATAGTTTAAATTTCTTTTAAGATTGTGAGAAAAATGTTAAGCTAAAGCATTTGATTAAAAAAAAGTATTTAATCTTCAAATGATCCCTTGTCACACAGATCATAACCTCAGTATAGTTTTATATGGCAATTCTCTTTAGATACACAAGTTTTAAGTAGAGAAAAAGACAATGATAAAGTGAGTACACTTTAGTAGTTTGGGGGGGGTTGGGCGGTGGCACACTGTGTGAGCCCAGACATTACCAGAAACTATGACGGGTTCAAGCCCCAGGTCCTCACCTGTAAATGGGAAGCTTCATGAGTGGTGAAACAGTGCTGCAGATGTCTGTCTGTTTCTTTCCCATCCTCTTTCTCTCTACTGTTCTCTCTTCTCTCTACTGTCTCTATCCAACACATATAAATTTATTAAAAAAAAAAAAAAAGAAATGTAGTACAGAGTCAAATCAAACTTATTCAATGTCCTTAAAATGTTTTGTTGCCAACCAGGAGGGTTCTAGAGTAGTATCTAGACTTCTGAACTTAAATGTATTAAATTTTAAGTTCAAGCCCTGGCATTGCATGTGCCAGAGTGATGCTCTAGTTATTTTTCTCTCTTACTCATGTGAATAAATCTTTAAAGAACATTATTTTGTGAGTGCAGAAGCTACTTAATACACAGCCCAATCACAGCTACTTTTTTCAGCAGTATTTGTTCTTCACAGATGAGATGAAAATAAAGTCCTTGTATATTTCAATTTCAATTAATATTAGCATTTATGACAAACACATGTTGTATTTACCGAAGGACTCCTAAGTCCAATAGCTTTTGTTATCTTCCTGGCAGTTTTAGGCTTATCATCACCTCTACTTCACATATCTATTCCAAAATCTAGGCAGTAATGCCTACCTAAGGAGACATAAATGGTGTGTAAGACAGTGAGAACTAGATAAGTAGACAAGAAAGTGAGAAAGAAAAGGAAGGGGATAGGAATGGAAGTTGCAATGCATGACTGGCTTGTACAAATAAGAAAGATGAAAATGAACAAATAAGCTGATAGCAGGTTTTGAAATGTAAACCTGCCAAATTAGGAGTCAAAAGCTAACCTGAAGACAATGGTCAGGAATTGACCAAGAATTCTGAGAGACAGAGTGGCATGATCATATTTGTACTTTAATGATCTTCCTAATGATGCTGAAGGAACTGGAGTTGTGGAGTGCAGATAGGGGAAAGAGGAGTTAAGTCTATGGATGAATTAAGTGAGTTTTGAGAGAACACTGTTAGCAGGAATAAGAGCCTAGGTCAGCAGCAGTGGGGATGGAGAGCAAGACAACAGACTGAAGGATCAGTAGGACCCAGGGAGAGATTGCATGGGGGTGGGTAGGTGGGAAGGAAGTGAATGAGATTAGTAGTAACAGGCTGCTTTCAGTCCATAGACTAATCCACCCTTGCAAATTGGAAAACCAACGGTAGCTGAGCATACAACCTGAAAAGTCAGTCTAGGCGAATGTCTAATTGAGTCTGACTAAGCTCTAATTCACCATCATGCCTGCATAGCCCTACACTAATGGTCTTGAAGGATTATGCTGCTATTCATGCACTAAGGACAGTTTTTCTAAATTTAGTCCTTAGCTCATCAGCATAGGAATCAACTGGAATTCTTGTTAAAACACTCTTAAATTTTAATTCTAGAACTATTGAATCAAAATCTCTGCTGAAAGAGGCCCCAAGTTCCGTGTGCTCTCCCAAGATGGAAGAAATAGAAAATGCATATGCATGTGAAAGGCTATAAATCTGGATGGAGAAAATTACATTCAAGACACTTGTAGACTACCTACATAGAGAGCAGCCAGTTGATGCTTAAACGAGTTGGGGCCCAGTGATATTTGCAGCATTCATTGGTTCAGAGACATATAGTTAAAGTCACTGCAGGAAAAAAAAAGTGCAATTTAAGAAAGGCAAGGAGAAAATTCAACAAAACACTAGAATGTCATGGCCCTGTAATAGGCAACAAACTTGAGGAAAAGACAGAGGAGTGGGCAGACAAAAGGTCAGAGAAATTTTATCAAAGAACTTAGGGAGCTGAGTTGCTTCAAGAAAGGAAAATGTTAAATGTCAGGTTTTTAAAAAGGCAAGAACAGGAAACTGGTGAGTAGATTAACTAGGAGGTCACTGGTGAAAGCCAAGAAGATTGCTGGTAAATTATAGGGATTCTGAAGAATAAGTGAGGGAAGTGAGAAACTGGAGACCTTGAATAAATAACAGTTCTTTCAAGAAGTGTGATCTACAGGGATGAAGAGAAAGCTTTTCCTTTGATTTTTAAAAATTTTTTTTCTTTTAAATTGGGGAACCATGACATTTCTGCCACTATAATTATTATTTTGGTCTAGTTCCCAGGTTACACAGAAACTGTTAGGTAGGCAAGATGATGAAGCAGTGTAAGGTAAAAACAAAGGGAGGAGAGGGTAAATAGAGGAATGAAGAAGAGTGGGTGGTAGAGGCTGTACGAAACATGAAATTAAATTGTTCCCTATCTATTGTCTAAACTGAGAGATTTAAAGCTTTTCCCCAAGACTTTCCTTATGAAAGATACAACACACTAACAGCCTAAAGCTGCGTTTTTGGTGAGGTTGTGTTGCACCTGGTACAACACACACCTTATAGTGTTCAAGGAAACTAGTTCAGGCCCCCAGCCCCCTCCTGCAGGGGGGAAGTTTCACAGGTGGAGGCGTAGTGCTGCAGGTCTCTGTCTCTCTCCCGCTCTATATTCTTCTTCCCTTTCAATTTCTGTCTCTCTTCTAAATAAATAAAAAAATTAATTTTTGATATGATAAAAATAGTCTGGTGAGCCAAGGATACTTTCATAATATTAAATAAGAGACCCTCTAAGGGTAAACACTATTAACAGTGTTAGTGAAAAGGCAGTAAGAATATAAATATACATATATTTAAAATTTATTTATTATTGGATAGTGAAAGAGAAATTGAGATGGGAGGGGAAGATAGAGAAGAAGAGAGACAGACACCGGTAGCCCTACTTGACCACTTGTGAAGCTTTCCCACCTGTAGGTAAGGAGCAAGAGCTTGAACCTGGGTCTTTGTGCCCTGTACTGTGTGCATTTAATCAGGTGCTCTACTGCGTGGGCCTATAAAAACTTTTAAATATATTATTATTGTTTGGGGCCAGGAGATAGTTCACCCAGTAGACCACATATTTTACCACACATTAAGAAGCCAGGCCCAAGTCTCTGGCACTACAGATAAGCATCATGCAAAGGGCAGAGTGGTGCTGTGGTGTCTCTCCTCCCCACTTTGCCTCAATCTGATACTGAAAAGAGAAGCAGAGTCTGCCAGGAGGAGTGGAATTACATAGGCACAAAAGCCCCAGTAGAAAAAAAAAAAAGAGTATAGTGGTTCAGGAGGTGGGGCAGTAGATAAAGCATTGTACTCTTAAGCATGAAGTCCTGAATTTGATCCCCAGCAGCACATATACCAGAGTGATACCTGGTTCTTTCTCTCTCCTATACCTCTCATTAATAAATAAGTAAAATATTTTTTAAAAAGAAAAAAAGAGTACAGTATAGGCACACATTATCATCCTAAATACTTAAAAAAAGATAATTATCTGAAGGGAGAAATAACACTCCTCCTCAATATTACCAAACCTCCTCAACATATAAGATTCTTATTTTCAAAACAGACTAGTAATTAGTGGTTATTAAATTAATTGCAGATATTTTGCACTAGTCAAAAGTTTTATATATTAAAAATGTCTTAATAGGGAGTCGGGCAGTAGTAGCACAGCGGGTTAAGTGCACATGGCACAAAGCGCAAGGACCAGCATAAGGATCCCGGTTCGAGTCCCTGGCTCCCCACCTGCAGGGGAGTCACTTCACAAGTGGTGAAGCAGGTCTGCAGGTGTCTATCTTTCTCTCCCCCTCTCTGTCTTCCCCTCCTCTCTCCATCCTATCTAACAATGACATCAATAACAACAACAATAACAACAATAAAAAACAAGGGCAACAAAAGGGAAAATAAATATTAAAAAAAAGTCCTAATAAGAGCTTACTGTCTAACACTTCAGTGGTTAGAAGGCATTTTTAATGTCTAATAAATCTCCACATTATGTGGGAAATGTACATTAAATGTGAATTTGAAAGAAGACATGGAAGATGTTAGTAATTGAATTAAAATTTTATAGAGATAATAATCTTACATTACCTACTAATAATTTTCTCTTAAACTTCACAGTGAAGGTACTTTGAGACTGTCTTATCTATGACTGCTAGAAGAATTTCTGTCACACAGTAGCTGCTTAATAGTCACTTTATAATAGTCACTTAAATATTCTAGGGTCTTGGAGCCAATGAGATAGTTCACCTGGGAGGGTGCCTGCTTTGCCATGTGCTAGACTCAGGTTTGAGGCCCTGGCATACTACAGATTCCTAAAGTACTGAGAGGGGTTTGGGTGCTGTGGTGCCCCCTACACCTCTCTTCTATCTGAAAGTGGTGAAGCACTGGCAACAACAGAATGAAATAATCACTATGGTTTTGATCACAAAGCTTTACTTCCCAGAATTAAAATTTGACAGGTATATAAATGTGATGATTTTGGCTTACTGCTACCCAGTTGGAAGAATAATCAAAAAGTCTACCAGAAATAGACACACTATGATAAAACTATTAGTAACTATCAGCAGACTTGATTCCCTTGTTAAGCCTCTAAATCTAAGACTTAGTGTTCAGTGGTTTCACTTCCCATCAAACTCCTAACAGATGGTACACCAAATTGGATTAAACTAATTTAAATCTCTAACTAGAACTACAGTTGATAACATTTTGGTAACTCTGTATTGTTACTTAACCACTTTGATTTTGTGATTTGAACCACATATATTCTCATGATCTTATTTGCAATTCACAAACTTAATACTAATTTCTTACATAATGTGGAAATTTCCAATTAATATATTGTGGAAGCCTCTTCTGATTTCGTGTTATATAAATATGGGCTGCTTTCATATTATATCAAGTAATATATGCTGGAAAATTATTTTAAGTTTTATTAGAATGTCAACAGAACTGTACTTCTAAAATGTCATCTATTGATGCTGTGAAACTTAACACTTGCATTTTCTAAAGTCAGAAATTAAAAATCACACTTTGTAAACCACCTGTTACCTTTTCTCCCTAGCAAAGGTCTCACACTCAAGCTACTAAGGCTGACTGATGACAGGTACTGACATTTTATACTCTGCCTGTTTACTCAAAATCTTATCCCCCCTTGCGTATATTAGCCTCCATTACCTGGATGGTTGGGAGGAGAGACTAGTTAAGTAACTACTTTATTATCAGCTGTTACCGACATGGTCCTTAGCAAATGTGCAACTCACCTTCCTTTGTCCTTTTAGGCAGGAATCGTCAAGACTGTTTTGTGTATGTTGCTTATCTTCTTACTCTTCTCTCCTCATGATCATCCAATCAACTCAAGAGTTCCAAAGCTAACATTTTAACAGATTGCTGTTTATTTAGATTACAATCTACATAGAGATCGTATCTCTCCATTGCACTCTCTTGGGTCATGAGAAATGTACATTGTCAGTTATTCTGCCAAATGAGTATTAATCAAATAGTGTCACAGGTGGGAATTAGTTAAAAAGTTAAGCATACCGTAGGACCCAAATTGTGTTCATTGCTTAAATATATCACATTTGTGTAACATCGCCAAGTCTACTTTGTAATTTTTGGTAAAAATTCCAAGTAATTTTCATCGAAAGGAAAAAAGATTTAGGTACTTATTGATTTAGGTTTTTTGGAATAAGAGATTCAAGGGTTTAAACTTCGAAGCTGTATGATTTTGGATTAATTAGCCAGACTCTGATCACTTTCTCTATTCATCAAACTGAGGTAACGTAACACTTACCTCATGCTACTGTACTGAGAAATTAAATAATGCAAGAAAACTGCAAACTCGGTGACAATGTACAGTACAACTCAGGTAACTCAATTACTAGCTTTTCCCCACTTGAAGGTAATGATTGCTCAATCCCCAGCACCAGTGATGAGATGAGCAGTACTCTGGTGTCTCTTTCTCATTAAAATATATTTTTTAAAGTGATGTTTCACTTTCTTCAGTGTAGAGAGAGAAACCTGTCTTCATCTTCTTTCTTCACAGTCTAGTACTATTTTACATGTGATAAGAAAACTATCCTACATTTCCTGGAAGCTGATTTCTCTTAACTTTCCAGAAACAATTCTAAATTATTTTGAATCCCTTCACTGAGATAATTTTGTCCTATGTATTAAAGATTTTTCAACCTAGATTTGTTTCCTGATTGTTTTTGTCTTTGCGAGTATACTAGTAAGAATTATAAATTTTAACCAGAATTATCCTCTCATCCAAGCATTAACCAGGCCTGACCCTGCTTATAGCTTCCGAGACCAGACAAGATCAGGTGTTGAACCAGAAGTAACAACAAGTCCTTTAAGTTTCGTATTATGGTTTCATTAGCACTATGCTATGCTTTCACTGAGCGAAAGAAAGCAAATATAAAAACGTCCCTACTTACAACTGAGATGGGTATCTCTAGATCAACTGACAGGATAAGCAGATTGTGCAAGGCCTCCCAGGTAATACTGATGGAAACTGGACTTCAGGTAGCCTAGTTTTCAGTGTGCCTCACATCTGCAGATATGGGGCTTGGGCTTTGGAGCTTGTGCTCCAATAAATCTTATGCTCTGTTCATAGTGTGCCAAGTCTTCTTGGAATAACTTCAGGAGTTTAATTTTTTTAATTTTTGTTAGTCAGATTCTAGCACACTAAGTTTAAGGTTCAGTAAAATAAATAAATAAATAAATAACTGCTCTCCTTGGTAACATTTGAGAATCAGTATGATAATATAATCTTAGGTTTCTTGTCAACAACAATAATAACAATAACCACAACAACTATACAACAACGAGGGCCCCAAAAGGGAAAAAACAGTCTCCAGGAACAGTGGATTCGTGGTACACCAAACCCAAGCAATAACACTGGAGGCAAAAAACAAAAACAAAAAACCTTTTGTTGTGTTTGGTGGAAAGTACTGTCTATTTTTATTCTGCTGGTTAAAAAAACAAAATCCCAAGGTATCACCACATTATTCACAATATATTATTCTTTTGAATTTGATATAAAATTCTTCTAGTCATAACACCTAGAAACATCTATGTATATTTCAGGAAGATCTTATGAAATTCTGTGCAAAGGTAGAATTTCATACTTAATCTTTAGAGCAGAAGTGAACCATTTCACTACAGGCAAGTTTTAGGAAAAAAAAAAAGTTCTCAAAGCATATATATACTCATTATTTTATGATGCTGCTTGTGTTATTGCTGATTACTTACTAGTAAATAAAACTGGCTAATCCTTATGGAACTACATGTGGTTTCAAGTATAAGGGAAGATGTCTGAAAATCAGTTGCATATACAGATGCGTAGCTTGGGAAGAGGAGGATTCGGGAGGCAGGTATAGACCTTACCGACTTATCAGCAAATAAAAAGGTTATGATAGGCCAGAAGAAGTGAAGCTTAAACCCAGTACAGAGCATGTCAATATTAAGAATGAAAAAACAAAACAAAACAAAACAAAATCGCAAGAATAAAGGAGCCACAGAGGATACTGTCAGGACTAATCAGAGGTATAAGGAAACTCAATGAGAGAATACCATTATCAGAGGGGCTAGCCTACAATTTAAACTGTTAAAACCTGCTCAGTGCCAAATAAGAGTTTCCATAGTGGTCACAACTGCTCTAAAAGACTTGGACTTGAGTCCCTTCTGTGTCACTTATTCTCTATGTGACTTCTGGGTACAAATAGTATTTGACTGGAATCTTGGACTGACCAGAATGATCATGCAGAAACGAGATAATTGCTACTTACTTCCTAGTTCTGATGATGAACCTATCTTAGTTATGATAAATGATCTCTTATGTTTAACTATTAATTAGGCAAAGTAAGGGTTTCCAGCCTTTGTCATTTCTAAGATATTTTTAGCTATACACTATAGTGTGTGTCACTGAGCGAAAGAAAGCAAATATAAAACCATCCCTACTTACAACTGAGATGGGTATCTCTAGATCAATTGACAGGATAAGCAGATTGTGCAAAGTCTCCCAGCTAATACTGATGGAAACTGGACTTCAGGTAGCCTAGTTTTCAGTGTGTCTCACATCTGGAGATATGGGGCTTGGGCTTTGGAGCTTGTGCTCCAATAAATCTTATGCTCTGTTCATAGTGTGCCAAGTCTTCTTGGAATAACTTCAGGAGTTTAATTTTTTTAATTTTTGTTAGTCAGATTCTAGCACACTAAGTTTAAGGTTCAGTAAAATAAATAAATAAATAAATAACTGCTCTCCTTGGTAACATTTGAGAATCAGTATGATAATATAATCTTAGGTATCTTGTCAAGAATGTCAAACTACCAAATGGCAGGGTCAAAATTCAAGTCCAGGTCTGAGCTCAAGGTCTTATGCTTAAATTTCAGAAATGAAGTGAAACAGTTACAGATCTGTCCAACAGTAAAGAAGCAATCTCCCCTGAGCAGGTACTTTGCATAGCGGAATGACCATGTTAGCCATCATGGAAAGAGGATGTGAGAAATTAAAGGTTTTCTTTTTAAATCCCAACATCTAAGTTGACTAATCACATGAGTTTTTAACAGATTTTTTTGTTTTTTAAATTGAGACCTCTATTACCTCAGCAGCAGTAATCATTAAACAAAAATACTGAGATGGGTGAGAAACTTGAAAATTCTACTTTCTGACAAATCCATATGATGTGTAGTTGCTTACCCACCCTCAGAATACAATCTTGCTAAAAAACAAAAACAAAAACAAAACCTCTTCCAGTTCAAACTCTCATATTAGACAAATCACCACAGCATTACTTGCTGGTCCTAAGTTACAACTCAGATACTTTGCCGGAGTATAATAATCTTTGATTATCAGAAAGACTGATTGTGCTAGCTGCCTTGTCATATACATTAATAAAATATAGATGACTCTGTGGCCCAGGAGGTGGCACAGTGGCTACAGCACTGGGTTTACAGAGGTCCTGAGTTCAATCCCTAACACAGAGGAAAAGTTGCTGATAGTCCTTGAATAATAAATAACAAG